>NC_133311.1:17075407-17107153 GCF_012295235.1 Primulina huaijiensis | reverse complement strand
GCTAAGAGTATTACTTTTTATTGTGAATATCGGTATGTTTGACCCATCTCACAGATAAAGATTCGTGATACTGTATCACAAGATATCTACTCTCGTTTTAATTGACTACAAAATTTTCCATACTCCAAGCTCTGATATTCTATTTTATGAATTTTATTATCAGGATAAGACTGAGGCACATGAAAAATATACCCTTTTCAGTCTTTTCATTTGGCTTTTATATATAATAAAATAAAAATTTTAAAAAGTAAAAAGTTGAATTCCTTTCACTCTTTTTCGTGCCTTTTTTTTATTAAAAAAAGAAATAAAAGATTGCAATATTCGTCTTCTCTTTATAGAGCAGTGGATACTTTTGATGTAAATTACCTTTATAATTATTATTAAACAAAAATTCAAAAAAAATTCCATAAAATAAAGTTAATTTCAAATCATAGGCTCCCGTATGATTAATATATTAGTTATAATATTTAAACATCACCAGCTTCCACTAATGAAAACAAATAATTTAAATAAACTATTAAATAAGTTTACACAATATAATAATATTTTAGTAAATAAACTGTAAAAAAGATTTTAAAAGAATTAATTTTCAAAATTGATTCTAAATTACATATTATTTGCGCCATGTATCTATATATAATTAATTAAATGTAAATCTCCTAAAATGTTTAATTTTTTTTATGTGTCAGTGAAATATTTTTTAAAATTCCATAAATATCCTCGATTTTACTTTTTTTTTTAATACAAAATTTATTTATTACAAACTTAACTAAACTTCCCCCACTTTTTTATTAAATTTTTCATCCAAAAAAAAAAAAAGAAAACCATTGCCTTAAATTTCTACGTGTCGAGTTTATCGTTAACCAATTTCATATATAACGTGTGTGCTTCGGCCTCTAGTACAATATTATGTCATATTGCGAATGAGTCGTCACCACTTAAAGAAAATCACCAAATTCAATGTGCAAAAAAATAAAATAAAGAAAGTTGGTGCAATTATTCAAACTCGATGATGGAATCGAGTAGGTGTCAATTTCTAATCGAAGATTAAAGACAAAGAAGGAAAAATACAAATATATTACTCTCAATATTTATGATGATACAACAACTTGTCGTAAACTCCAAGACTTTTGATTCAATCACGATCATCATCTTAAATAATTGATTATTAAAACAAAAATTGATTAAATAATTTCGATCAATTTTTTGTTTTTAAGAACATGACTTTTTTGATGTATTCTAAAAAAAACAATTGACCAAAGTTTAAAAAAAATACTACTTGATTCTACTACTAAACATAATAATGCATAAAAAATTAGAGAAAAAAATTGCAAAAATTTTACAACAATTGAAGAGAATATAAAAAGAATTCATATCTCATACATATAAAATAAAACTGATTTGGTTACATGATTAATGGAAAACAAAAGAGAGAAGAAACGAGAAGAAGAAGAAGAAGAAGAAGAAACACGAGGGGATTGTTTCTTGATTCTTTAATGGATAGTGATGAAGACTGGTCTTGATGGGGTGGCTTTCTGTAGTAGAAAGGAAACCAAGGCACCATAGGCTCCGGTGGCGGTGGGGCGACACCGTAGTAGTATGGTGACGGAGGAGTGAAAGGGAAGTAACCGATTGGAGCCGGAGGAGTCGTCGTGAATGGAGGGGAGAAAGAGGCCGGAGGGGTGGTCGACACCGGGGGCGTTGTGCCCACGTTGGGATTATCTCCGGGGCCGGTGGGCGGTGGATTACAGGGATACGGGCATACTTGAGACGTCGTGGTGATGGGATGATCAAGGATTGTGAAGAAAAGCACGAGGGAGAGTAGTTTTTGGAGCTTGGTGGCCATATTGGAAGAAATGATGGGGAGGAGTGAAGATCGACTGAGTCAAATATATTTTAAAGTGGGAATTGTTCGGTTCGGTTCAGTTCGATTTAGTGGAGGATTTGACATAATTTAGGCTAAGGATGATTTAAGGAGATAGATATGATTTTTAATTAAAAAAAATTGGTGCAACTTTCTAAATTTTGAGAATTTACAATCTGAAAATAAGATTGAATTTTTTTGATATAACATGACACCCCTCATCCAATTTTTAGAATCCCCTACTTGTCATGACTCCAAAAAGTGGCATAGTTGGTAGGGTAGACAAGTAAAGCGATGGTATCGGTAGACCTGTTTTGAGGGTATCTAGGTGAATAAAAGTGGACAAAATTATTATATAATAATGGAAAAGTTTGGTTTTGGTACATTTGATTTTAGGTTTTAGACTATTAAATTTGGTTTTGGTACATTTGATTTTAATTTTCAATTATTTTAGTCTAATTGTTGATATATTACATGATAAATCAATGATTTTTTATGTTACGTTAACATTTTTTGATAACATGTCAATAGTGCTACATAAGTAGTTGACCAAATAACATAAATTAAAAGTTAGTGTTCTTAAATCATATTTTGAAAACTTAATAGACAAAAATTAAAATCGAGCAAGTTAGTGGACAAAAAAAAATCTTTTTTTTAATTATTTTTATATTCTGAAATTTAAAAATTTTCAGTATGTAATCTGCATTATTTCCATTTTTACTGTGTTATCATTCAATTGACGGTTTTAGTTTACTAATTTGTATTTTTTTCAACTTTAGTTATTTTGAGTTCTACCATGACGTTGAAAATGATGTTGTATCATGAAAATTTCTAGTGTGGCGACATATCATCATCATCACAAGGAAGCATTATATATGTTTTTGGTCTTAAATTTTGCTTCTTTGCAATTTTGATCATTTATGTTTTAAATTCCATTTTTAGTCAGATAACGTTGTTTTTCTGACAATTTTATTAATTTGTTTAACGTAGTTCTAAAATGTGTAGTGTCATATCAGCGCTCGTAAAAAAAATGATTAAATTATAAAAAATCGAAAGATACATGACTAAGACTTAAATTCGATGACCTAGATGACAAAAATATCAAACATATAAAACTTAAAATACAATTTTCCCCAATAATTATTATATTTTTAATTTTTTGCAGTTGTGGAATCGTGTTTACCAAATTTCTAACTCAGTAGAAATTAATTGAGTCAACATGTTTCGCGTGGATGTGTGGAATTTTGAAGTAGTACGACTTTTCAAACAAGAAGCGAGACAATGATTAAATACACAAATAATTTAGTGAGTTAAATTATGTGCACCTAATAATAATAACAATAAATCAACTTTTTTATTATGTCGGTGAAGTTTAGACGAGTAGAAGTTGCACCGATAAAGTAGTCGATAAATTTCATTTTTCATCCCTTCGTTTTCAAGACCGAAATAAATCGCTCCCTCAACTTTTTTATCTTGTCAATATCATCCTTATTCCTTAAAATGACGATATGTGAAAATTATAATTAACTAACGTATCAATTTATATGATCTGTTAGGATACAAAAACTTATCATTAAGTCAAAAACTATAATTGTTAGTTAATGTACAATTTTATTTTCTTATACTTATGATAGCAAAAATTGCACCTACTTGAGTTCTAATGGGCCAGTTGTTAGGTCCATGAGTTCGGAGATGTGCGTGTCTATCTGCTCGTATTGTCTTATATCTCTTAGAGATCAGTCTTACCTTTTGACTACCATCGGCCCTCTTCTCAACAGATGTAATATTACCTTTTAAGATCTGAAGTCACTTTTTTACGGCTCATCTAGACAACCAGATCAAGCAGCGCAATGTCAGCAGCATGACATACAAGAACTTTATAGGAGGTCATCTATCTTAGCACTACTCTCACTCATACACGTTTGATCCAACATTTCCTTAAAGAAGTATAGAAATATTCTTATTGGAAGACTTAAACTCATGATCTTGCTTTGATACCAATTGTTAAGATCAATCGTTTAACATTAGGCCAAAAACTATTGTTGTTAGTCAAAACACAACTTTATTTTCTTATACTTGTAGCAACATAGAGTGCATCTACTTTTGTACTAATGGGTCAGGCTGTTATGTCATGAGTTCGGTGAGGTCTGTGTCTATCTGCTGGTGCTGTCTCTTATTATTTAGATATCGGTCTTACCCTTTTCCTACAGTCGATCATGTCCATAGGAGAGATAATATTACTCGTTAAGATCTGGAGTCACTTTTTTATGGCTCATCTAGCNAATTAATTCTATAGGCATTCGAGATTCGTTCGATAAAAATAAATGAAGTTTAGCTTACAAACGCATAAAATCTTACTTACAACTGTTTTGAGTCTTAATGAAACTTATGGGTCCTAACAAATGTCTTGAAAGTGACGGATCCTAACAAATTTGTATATTGTGAAATTTCAATTTTAGTCAATTTTTTTCTTCAATTTGTCATTTATCATAAGAAGTGTTGATATGATATTGCATATGTCAGCGTCACATCAGCATCGTAGTGTTATCACATCAATGTCACGTCGCAAAAAAGACTGAAATTACCAAAAAAAACAAAAATAGAGGACTAAGACTGAAATTTGACAATATAAAAATTAAAATCGTAAAGAGATAAATATACAAGACCAAAAATGTATTTTTCTCTACCATTATTTTCTACCCATCGTTTTCTAATGAGAACCATATAGTTTTTGAGGGTACAAAAACAACACTCAAATAAACTGTTCACATTCACTGATATTGAAGTTTTAGAAGAGAATATTTTTTTATCACCATGTGTGTGTGATTCTCGTAAAACCAAACCATTCTCTCAAATTATCCACCAAGTTGTATTCAATCAGTATAGTCCTAGAGACGACTAGATTAGACATGTTCCTTGATTGACATGTTTCATTTTTTAGATAATGATCGCTCGCTCGATCTCATGATGTTTTCGGTTTCTTTTGTGAGAACGGCGTTAATCCAATTAACATTCGAAAAATTAAATTTTTTTTTATAGTTTTAGTCTTCTAAATTGACATGTTTTGAGTTTTAGTCATTAAACTCGTCAAATTTTGGTTTTCATGTAGTAACATGATTTTTTTTTTTTACAAAAAACCATTAAATCCACAAAATATTGCTTATTTGACACTGACACTTTCCTACATGATTCATGTAACAAGAATAAAGTTAATATTACATACATTAAAATATTCATAAACAAAAATAAAGGATAACAATAAACGTTTTTCTTCTCATTTTGAAGTATTAGGGTCGTTTCGATTTATTTTTTCCTATTTTTTTATCAAATTAATTTTAATTTGAGTAGTATGTGCTTTACTCCTTATATATGTCACGTATGATAGAATCGATGTCAAATAAACAATATATGATATATTTAGTGGTTTCAGACAAAAAATGATAAAAGAAAAAAAAAATAATTTCAAGTTAATGTATGAAAACGAAACTTTGACAAATTATACGACTAAAAGTCAATAAAGACCAACTTTTAAGACTAAAATCACAATTTTCTCAGAAATTAGATTTGCAACAATTTTTTTACCAGTTTCATTTTGTACCATATACAAGTAACAACCAAGCATATTTTTCTAAAAAAAAAAATGTATATATGAAAGTTGAGTATTAGATATCAATAAGAATATGGGGCAAGGGAAATGCATCTCCTTCATTTGCGACCGTCCAATGAAGCATATGCTGGCTTTGATATAGAATTCGTACGGTATGGACAACAAACAATAAATTGAAATTGCTTTAAAAACTTTTATTGGGTCCCATCTTTTGCCGAAATCGATGTTGATCTCATCTTTTGCTATACTGACACGCATAATTAATTCAGGGATTACAAGTTTGTTATCATGTATAATAGTAGATGAGACGATCGTACGAATTTTTATTTTTTAATTAAGTTAATTATGTTCATATTTATAATAATAAATAATATCTTTGACATAAAAAATAATATTTTTTATGGATGTCTCAAATAAGATACATGTCTCACAAAATTGATTCATGAGACATTCTCACAAAAAAATTTGTGTTTTAGAAAAACAAAATTTATACATTCTAACTGGCTAATTAAAATCTTCTCAATTCAATTTTTGGTCTGTACGTATACTTTTTTTGCGATTTTATTTATCTATGTTGTCGAATTTTACTATTTTAGTATTAGTTGGCTATATTTGTTTTAGTTTTTTCTTTTGTGATTTTTTCATTTTTGTTAGGGGACGCTGATGTGACACCAATGCGGTTTTGATATAAAAATGATGTATATAATCTCTCACCAGCACTTTCGATGAAAAATACTAAAATGATCAAAAATTGAAATATATACGTACAACTATGAGTGAAATTTGATGATATACATTATCAAAATATAAAGAGACAAGTATACCGGACCAAAAATTTAAATTTCTATTGTATGTATATATATTGAGAAGATAATGTTGAAGAGATGCTTAGAGACACCTCAACCTAACAAATGGTGGACCCAAAGAATAAAAACCTAATTCTAATATAGAATATAGATTAAAAGAAAATAAAAATTTGAAGAGTGCCAAGTGCCCAAGAAGTCCCAAAAAACAACACTTTATTTTTTCTTAGGTAAATGAATTCTTTAAAATTGAAATAATAATAATAATAATAATAATAAAGGAATCTAAACTAGAAACATAGCCCACAGCTAGCAAACTCACCAGAAGGACAAATGCCCTCCTAAAACATTGCTTTTCAATTAGACGTTAATGGTGGATGAAACGTAACTTTCAATTTACGATGAATTTAATCATATAAATTTAACTATAATAAACTATAAAAGTTCAACTAATTTCCCATCTTTTCTAGGGAAACAATAACTAAAGTGTGTAACAAATATTATAAAGAAAATTATCATCTATAACTCAAATAAAATTTAATATTTTTAACCTAAAATGTAATATTTTTTTTTTCATGAATCAGGTTGAGATGGATATCTATATCATAAAATTTCTCACTGATACGATATGTTTTTACGAACTAACATAAATGGGCATCTAATGGATAATGGACAGCTCTTTGTTATAAAATTAGATAGTCTAATTGAATAATAACACTAACGCTTTGAAATCTAAAGCGTAGAGATTCTTGAAATTACAATTATATTTATTCAACTTGTTCTCATTGAATAGAACATGACAATAAACATGAATCAACAACATGAAGGAGAATAGAATAGGGATGGGTTATTGGAGATCATCATCAAACACTTGACCAAAATTACAATGAAAAATTATCTTTTTTTTTGGGGTTCATTTTGGTGTCCCTTAATTTTCTCCAAATAATATGAATCTTTTACCGAAGTATTGTTAATGATTCACCGGAAACCTAGTAGCTAGCAAACCCACAGCGCTGCTGATCAAGAATGGAAGTATAGCGACACGGGAGCTCCGGTAGGAACCTGAATTATCAGCGTCGACAGGATATAGATTTCCAGGTGGGCCGCTTATGTATATGTAAGGAGGATTTTGCGGGTACTGGCCACTAGGAGGAGGCGGGCAGTTACTGCTCGGCGGCGGCGGCGGCGGCTTCTTCTTCGGCGGCGGAGGTGGCGACGGAGGAGGAGGCGACGGCGGGGGTTGGTTACATGGGTTGTCGCAAGGACAGTTTCCACACTTGTTCCCTAAATCAGGTGGGCTCTCATCAAGGATTCTTGAATTCTCGAGTCCTTTGGTTTGGACCAAAATTGTGAGGAAGGTGAGAAAGATGGTGAATTGCAAGAGTTTAAGCTTAGCCATGGGAAGATTTGCGATTTGGGATTGGTTTTTTTTTTTTTTAAATATTTGGAGAGATCGAGTCGGATATATTTGGTCAGTCTTTGGGGGATGAAATAGTGTTAGATGTGGAGTGGTATTATTTTCGTAGGGGGCGAGAGGGTCAAGAAAAGGGAGAAGAAAGAGGAGAGCGTATTTACGTTTCTTGGGTGGGTGCATGAGAATTTGGAAAAAAAGGTGGGCGGAAGTTTGGAGATATTATTGGCCCTTTACTCGATTATTCTACAATTTATACTCTTTTATCTTTCAAGTTAATATGTCACGTCCTGAGATCAAGGTTAAACGACATCAGAGTTATTTTACAACCATACAATCGAAAACAAAAAATCCCGTAGTACAGTATAAATCAAAATCAGTTTATAATTCATAATCAAAAAAAAAAAGAAATCGTCTATCCTCGAAATAGAGTACTTGTTCTTGATTGTGATCTTGTTTAGTTCTCTATAATCAATGCACAATATCATACTCTTATCTTTTTTTTCTACAAAGATTATTGATGCTCCCCATAGAGACACACTTGGTCGAACTTGTTTTTGTCTAACAATTCTTGAAGTTGTTCCTTTAGCTCCTTGACTTCGGCTGATGTTATTCTGTAAAATGCCTTAGAAATTGGTATAGTACCGAGAACCAGATTGATTTCGAACTCAACCTCGCGATCCAGGACTGTCCCAGAGAGTTCTTCTCAACAATTTGACGAAGAACGTCTAAAACTATCAAAAAATTTTGAAAGTTACTATTGGACTACATTAAAATTTGACAACAGATCAAAATAACAAAGGAACAAACAACAAATGTTTCTGTTTTTCCCTATTAAATTATATATCACACAATATTATTTAAATATTCAATTTTGTAAAAAAAATTTAAAATAACTAATGAAGTAAGCTAATCACAAAAATAGAAATCATATAGCTAATTTAACATTAAAAAGGAAAAGAGAGTATATTAACTCAATGACTTTGAAAATTTTACTATATTAAATTTGTTCATAAAATTGTAAAAAAAAAGGTTAATCATAAGGCCAAACGACAGTCGTTAAGTGCTACAGTAGAAAAATCATTGTTATTTTCAAATTTACTGTAGATCAATCAAAGAAACATTAATTTTGTTGATATAAGATAGGCAATTAGGGTTGCGGAGGATCACGTGTCCCTCTTCCGTAAATTTTTTTTTATGACGATGAAATATATAATCATTATTTTTTTATATACAGTATGTAAATCACGTTAGTGGTTAGTTAGGTAAATTATACTGAACAAATTGTGTGAAACAAACTCGTCTCATAATATGTTGATAAAAAAAATAAAACTCATAATTGTCGATCAAATATTCACGTACTCCTCCGACGTAAATCGGATCATTGACTCCAAACTTTGAAGGTATGGAGAAATGGTTTAATCGATAAGACAATCCACATTCAATAGTGGATAGTCAACTTTTAGGGTCCCACGTATTAAAACTCTATCGCTAGGTTGTATATATATTTGTTTTAATCTCTTCGAATCTTATGTAAGTGAAGAAACAACCACACGATTTACTGATATCGCTAGTAAATTGTTTGTATAATGTGGTTTATCTAGCTATGATTATTTGTAATATATTTCGTTAGTCGATTGTTAGTTTATTCAGTGTACACTAAAAAATAACGATAATGAATTTTATCATCGTTAAAAAAAATTGAGTAAAAAAATTTCTTGAAATATCTGTAAGTGCAGTATATGGTACTTATTATTCCAATTGAATCTTTTATTATGTATTTATTTACTCATAATATGGAGACTATTTTAGATGTTTTTATTATTTTATTGGTATAATTATAATTTTAGTCTCTTAAGTTGACATGTTTTAAGTTTTAGTCATAGAACATATCGACGTTTGGTTTTTATCCAGTAATTTGGACTTTTTTTTTTTTTGCATTTTTCACTGAAAGCCACTAAATCTATCAGATATGACTTATTTGTCACCAATGTTCTCTTCCATGGCTCATGTGACATCAATAAAACATATAGTTGAAAAATAGATCACTTTAAGTGGTTAATTAGTCAACCAATTTTTTTTAAAAAAATTTATTTTTTTGTAAAATATTAATTAAAATATCTTTTAAAAAATTGAATTACTTTTGTTTTTGTTTTTAAAAAAATTATTTATTTAAATATGTATTGGTTTAGTTTTCAAAAAAAAAATTTATATGAGTACACATCCACTTTTTTTTTTATTATTAATAATAGTTTGAATATGAAAATTCTTGAATTTTCGTAAGAAAAATATTTGATTTTGTACTTTTTTAAACAAAATATTTTATTTATTTAAATATATATTGATTTAGTTTTCAAAACAAAAAAAGAGGCGATGTATGTGTCTCGAACAACTTATTTTTTATTTTTTAAAAATTAATGAATTTGAGCTCCAACTTCTATTTTTTGTAAATAGACTAATTTGAAAGATAAATAACTTTAAAATGTGAACCAATCAATGATTTAGAAAATATTAAGAAATTTATTTTCAAAAATTTTGTACAGATTCAAAAATTTTTGCCTACGAAAAAATAAAAGTGATTTATCTTTTAAATTAGTCCACACACAAAAAATGGAAGTTAGAGCTCAAATTCATTAATTTTAAAAAATAAATAATAAGTGGATTGATACACATACACAAATATTTTATTTTTAAAAAAACTAAATAAACATATATTTAAATAAATAAAAAATTTGTTTTAAAAAACAAAAAAGTACAAATTCAAACATTTTCAAATTCCAACTATTATTATTATTATTATTTTTTATTAATCATATTACTATTAACACTTAAGTAAAAAATAAGTGGATGGGTACGTATATACATATTTTTCGAAAAATAAATCAACATTTCTCAACTATCATTTTTTGCACGTATTCTTCATGTTTTACTAATACAATATGCGTCCAAATTAAATAAATAATAATAATAAAATTTTAAAAAAAAATTTGCATGTAGTCTTTCATTGGCAATGTACGTTGCAATTTTGCTCACAACGTCCGTTGTTATTAGTGACGGACATTGCAAAATATATTGTGTGTCCGTATTGATGGTGGTTTTTGCCTTAATTTTGCAAAATTTCATTATCTATATTATTTTTTAAATAAATTTTTGAAAAAAAAAATTAATTTCAGAAATTTCAACTATATATTTTTTAAATATATAGTTGGTGTTAATATTGTAATTCAAATTTCAAATTATTTAGTATTATAATTTCCATATTCAGATCACTATTCCGGATATAATAATTATTGTTTTTAATAATTCACTTTACACCAACTTATAACTCATGAGCATCAACATGTGACTTAGCATCTGATATCAATTGTGATATCAGACATTTATATTCTGTTGAAAATTATAAATGATAGTAATGATGTAATTCAAATCTATTACAACAATACGTACAACATACAAATATATTTTGATTGTCCCCGGTATAGATAGATATTGTAGCTTTAGCAAAAGCAATAGCAATAGCTTGTAAGAACATTGCAACTACGATCTTTTTAAAAAAACGTACGATAATCTAAGTGTCTCATGTTGACCGCTGTCCTAATAGGTATATTATTAGACTCCAACAGTTTTTTCTCAATAATTACACTAACTGCAATATTTGATAATCGAACACGTATATTGAATCAGATACCGATTGTAGGATCAAACGTTTGCTACTTTATCAAAATTATTTACTAATACTCACTACTTTATCAAAAATTTTAAAACTAGACATTCAAACTTCACGCATCAACCGTTTCCATAATAGAGACAATTATTTCATCCGACACATTGTATTAACATTTTTTCAAATTATGTTAGAATACCAATCAAACCAGAAAATTTTGTTAACTCCTAACGCCAAATATTCAGGTCCACTTGGCACGTGGATGACCTTTTCCTTATCCCTCAAAAAAGGTTGAACCAAACAAGGAATATGTGGGATAGGCTTCTTGGGTCGTGATAAAAGTAAATTTTATGGGAATCATTCTCGCAACGCAAGCATATTTATTTATTTTATTAATATTAATATAATATATAATAAACACAAAATCTAATATTATTTTAATGAAAAATTGCAATTTTTTTTTTTGTCTTTAAAATTTCGATCATTCGTACTGTCAAAATTGATTCTTACAATTACAAAAACAAATATGGCTCTTAATTTTATATCTTTCATTTTTTCAGTAATTTTTAGTTTCTTTTCATCGAGAATGATGATATAATATTCTACAAGTCAGTGTCACGTTTACGCTACATCGAGTCTGATGTTTAACTACATAAATTATCAAAATTGTCAAAATAAATATAGATAATCAAAATTATAATTGTTCCGTTTATTTTTTTTCCCTTTAGATAATAAATTTCCCTATTTGAAACTAACGGGAATTCCTGGACACTCCCTACTTTTTGTAAAGTTTTTAATAATTGACTCTTCGAAGCAACAAGCCACGTAATATATGCACATCAATTAGCAGGAAATGAGAATTTTTATCTTTAAAATAATTGTGTTAAAGGCTATAATTTTTGTATATGACTAATTAATTATATATATCGTATATTTTGAAAAAATTCTTTATGGATAATTTTTTTTATATAATTTAAAATTGTAGATTTTACGTAAAATTGAGGTATTACTCGAGTGAAATCATTAAACTTGCTTACAAATTCAAAGCTTAAAGTCTAGGAAAATTACCTGAAAACCAAGTAAAAAATATTTTTATTCAAAAACAGTTGAAGATTCATGAGAAGAATTACCCGACTCATGACCTCGAGCTTGCAGCGGTAGTATTTGCATTGAAGATTTGGAGACATTACTTATATGGGGAGAAGTGCAAGATTTTCACCGACCATAAATGAAACGTCCACTACTCGTTTTTCTTAAAACGTACTAGAAAATTTTTTTTCTTTCTAATTCATTCGGCCGAAACACTAAGAATTTAAAATATGAATATTTTTCATCATTTAAAAATAAATCAACCAACTATTATTTGAAAATCCAAAAGAAAATAATTGAAATCATAAATTCATAAAACGTCAACCAATCTAAACTAACATTATTTTAAAAATAAACTTAACTCTAACATCCTCTCAAAAATCTCAAAAAAACATCATAAGTCATAAAATCTTTTAAGTTGCTTAAATCTTAAACATAATTTTGCGGAAAACTAGCTACGGTCACCGGGTTGTGTGCACCTTCAGTTTAGCAAGATCAACCATCAAAACCTTCATTAACATCAATCTCGTGCTCATTTCATCGATCACACCTAGTGAGTCTATTGACTCAGCAAATCTTAATCATGATAACAAGTAATACATATACATTCACAAGCAACAGTGAAAATACTTATACTTAAAATAGCTTTTCATGAACATAAACTTTAACATTTTCCTTTCAGTATATCATATCAGATTTTCTTTTATTATATACATATATGTTTCTCTTTTTATTGAATTTAAATACTCAATTGTGACTTTCGTATTAGCTGTAGGTGGATCAATCTACGAATTATCACGGTATCGGGCTGCGGGGACATCAATATAAAATCTTGAAGTACTTCTTCACCCAAAAGACTATATATTTTGCTCAAATTGTTCTCGTCTAACTTTATTTAAAAAAAAAGATGCTAAGTGCGATTATTACATGAATATGTAACTGTGTATGTGTATCTATGTATAGTCATGTAGTGTCAAATTCAAAAAAATTAAATAAACATTTATTAAAATAAATGACTTTCGGCATGAAATTCATTATTTTCCAGCGACCTAACATCTTTCTAATTAATTTTGTTTTGTCTCATTTATTTTTAATCAAAAAAAATAATTTTTAATTATATATCTAGATATATATGTTGACGTGGAAACATATATATATTAAATTGAATAACAAATGGAAAAAAAAGTTTAGAATCCGTCAACTACTCTTTTCTACAAAAATTTGGTCAACTAAATTTTTATAGTTTGATTTTGTTACATTAATTTTTAATTTTCGTTTATTTTGGGTCAATTGCTGAAATGACACCAGAAATGTCTACATGACAACAATTAGACTTTGAAAATAACCGAATATTAAAATTATCGTACCAAAATCAAACTTTGAAAACATAATAGATCAAAAACAAGAATTATAAAATTTAATGGATAAAAAAATCATTTTCCCTAAAAAAAATATTTCAAGTAAATTAATCTACTAGAAATCCAAACATAATCCATAATTACTTATAAAAATAAAATTATAAAAAATTAAATAAAGGTCATTTTGGAGGAAAAATAGGAAAAAATTAATAAATTCGGTTTTCGACAACAATAACTACAAAATGGTTTTCTTTGTACATATTTAGGAAATGGAGTTTTACATGGATTTTGAACTCGATATTGGGATATATAATAAGGGTTTTACTACAAAATTGTCTATTTAGATAAACTTTTTGATTAAGTGTCTTGTGAGACCGTCTCACGAATCTTTATCTGTGAGACATGTCAACCCTACTGATATTCACAATAAAAAATAATATTTTTTCATGGATGACTCAAATAAGAGATCTGTCTCACAAAATACGACCTGTGAGACCGTCTAACACAAGTTTTTGTCAACTTTTTAGGGTTAGAATTTTTGGATGTGAAACTATTTTCATTGGATTTTTAAATACTTTTTCATAAAATATAAATTAACTAACCAATTTTTTCCCCAAATTAAATTTCTATAATTTAAACCATTCCATCGGCTCTATATTTTGTAAGACACTTTTTTTATTTTTATTTTTATTTTTTCATCCTAAGACCTATGAGGGAGTCGATATTGGGTTATATTATATGAGAGGGACATATAATTTGACAGGTAATATTTATTTTCCATTAGTCAAGAGTGACATTAACATGTATCATATTGATAGAAACATCATCACATGGCAATATGGACAAGTGGATAGGCACTAATATTATTTTATAATGTCCATTATCAATTCAAATTGAGAATTAATTTTGTAGAGAAAGAACATGCAACTTATTTTTAAAAGAGGTGTTTGTATTTATACATGAATTTGCTGATGTTGGGTTGAGAAATATAAGTAATTTTGATTTTTATGATAATTTTTTTTATTATGTTTCTAATATATTTACTCGTGTGAAGTTGTAATATCAAATTGGAAGCTGAAATTTAAAATCAATCAAACAGAAAATCTGACGAGCTGCAGTCTTTCAATGATATATCACAGCTCGGTGACGCAAATGACAAGCCGCCAAAAAGACTGAATAACAAATTCAATTTTAGACAAGTCATATCTCACAACAGATAAATTGGTTCGAATGTTTTCTAGGAAAAATATTAGTCGCAAGGTTCAGCTTATGGAAACGGAAACAATCAGCTTGAATGGAGAAGTTGTGATATTTTGCTCATATCTATCAGCTCATTTATTTAAATGGAACGATTCAATATG
This sequence comes from Primulina huaijiensis, assembly GCF_012295235.1. Lineage (NCBI taxonomy): Eukaryota > Viridiplantae > Streptophyta > Magnoliopsida > Lamiales > Gesneriaceae > Primulina > Primulina huaijiensis. Next base: position 17,091,996 of record NC_133311.1, on the reverse strand, counting down.
CATTAAAAATATTCGATAATGATCTACGAATCATATATATAAGTCAAAGTCTGAATCGGTTTGGAAGAAGCTGATAAACCATGATAAAATTGCTCGTTTTGCACAAAAAGGAGAACAAGTTCTAGATTGCCTACAGTCTGATTCCATGGAAAGATAAGACAAAGCGCTACAACTTTTATGTTCATCACTTTGCCCAAAAATCGACAAATCAATAGCTGTAAAAAAGCAAAGACAACAGTTCGACTTATACTAGCATGACAACAGTTCACTCGGAACAGCTCAGATCAAGCCAAGAGCTCAAGGTCATAACATACCATATCAGACCATCAGATCAAAACAATTGATCAGCTCGATCTGATAACAGCTAAATTTCAGAAAATGGCCAGAAACGCAAATTTGACTGTTGCAATATCATAATTCATACACAACATTTCCAAACATTCATATTCTCGTATCTAACGTCTATATCATTATTGGAGGTCATAAATACAACATATTGAAGATCAAATACAAGCTTTAGAAGTAGATTCAAAACATGGACATCTTACATGAAGAAATTTGATAGAACGATAGCAAGCTCAAATGTTAGGATTCATTTGATATATAAATACACTATAAAATTAATCAGACACAATCACTCACACATATACACGATAGTTGAACTTTAAAGTTCACATAAATGAGTCTTCCTAAAAACTTTTATTTTCAAAATTTTTTTATTAAGAGAGAAATAATTATAATTTCAATTTCAATTTCAAAAATTGATAACTTTTATTTTAAAATTTTCACAAAAAAGCTATTGCATTCTCTAATATTTCTATCGAACATTATCCACTACAATATATAATGTCTACTCGCAAAGTTTTTTTTTTTTTTTTTTATTAAGAGAGACATAATCATAAATAAAATTCGTGCGGAGTAAAAGGTAAAAGTACTTAAATTATTGTAATCTTCTTGGCTAAAAGTCGGGTCTCCATCAAGGATATCAAATATCCTCTTTGATAAGTTAAATTGGAAAAGAAAGTTATCGAATAAAGAGAAGTCGTTTGGCAATAGCTTTGGGAACCATGAACTTTTTACTACCCGCTTTGAATCTTCTCTTCTCTTTATGCAATTTTAAAATTAGATTCTAATAGTGTAGAACCAAAGTGTACGAGTTTGTCATTTTATAAAAAAATTATAGTTGAAAATATCAATATAATCTAATTATTTTAAATCATACAAAAATTCAAATATCACGTATCATTGTCAAGAAAATGATCGATATATGATGTTTGATACTTATAACTTAATATTATTATAATATTAATAATATGTTCGATATTATAAACATAGTATATAATAAACAACATTCAATCGATTGAAAACTGACAAAACAGATAACAAAATATAACTCCCTTGTCGACACAAAATTATATTTATATAATTTGATATTTACAATGATTGACAATTTATATATTCAAATTATACTTATATCAGCATTTTTTTTATTCAAAATTGTTATTGCAATTTATTTTCAATATTACAATTTTCAAATTACATTTAACTCATCATAAATTTCTACTATTATAATATGACCATTATTTTAATATAAATAAAATTAATTAAAAAATATTATATATGCACACACATGGGTGCACTAGGTTTTAATTACTCTTAAGGAAAATATTTGGTGTTAGTGTAAAAATATGTGTAAGATTGACTCATCGATTAGATAGACAAACAGGCCCATAAATGAGTTGGGCCGCGTCATTATTCAAATAAGATTTCATGCCAATGCATATTGAACTTTGGGCCTACGCAGATATTTTGATACGAGTTTCGTTAATATTGAAATATAAATTGGAATAAAAAAAAAAAGAAAAGAAAACGACTTAATTTTAGAAGTATCGAGCTATATGATGTTCTGTATGTATATTTTCATATATCTAAAGAATTATAATTAATAAAGAAAATCGTATTTTTAGTCTCATATACTTGTTTCTTTGTAATATTAATCTTTTGTGTAATCAAATTTCAATCATAATCTCGCGTCTTCTGATTTTGGCAATTTCAGTCATTTCATCGGGAGTGTTAACGTATCGCTCTGCACGCTAATACCACGTTATGTCGAAAAAATGACTAAAAATACAACAAAAAATTTGACATATTAAGATTTAAATTTGATAACATATATGTCCAAAATCCCAATATATATAAAACAAAAAATGCAATGTTGCCTGCACATTTTAAAATACTTACATCTAACACAAAGTCTCTCCCTCATCCACTTCACAAAAACTCCATTTAATCGATCTCACGAATTAATTTTTTAATACAAATAATTTATTTTATTCACCAATAAAAAATTACTACTTACGATATTTTATTTAATTCACCAATAAAAAATTACTACTTATCTTTTTAATACAAATATTTTATTTAATTCACTAATAAAAAATTACCACTTACGATATTTTATTTAATTCACCAATAAAAAATTACTACTTCTTATCATAAATATGAACAAGATCACAAGAAACCTACTCAAATATTTGAGATATTTGTTGGGATTTTCTATTTCTTTTTAGAAAGTAACGAAAGAAATAGCTTTGTATTGTTTTATTGTGAAAAACTAGGAAATATCGGCCCTGTTTTCCCCTACTCTTTGCAAAGATATGTGATAACAATCCTCTTTTATCTTCCATTCATCGTTTAAATCACACACATAAACAGATATGTATAAATATATATATATACACACACACACACAAAGGGCTGTATTCCATTGCCATCTTTACAGCATGTAAGATTATATGTTCCATCAGCAAACAACGGAATATACATTTTTCTATCGGCACCTCACTTTGTAGAACTATTTGACACGTCACTTTGTAGAACTATTTGACCCCTACAATCTGCGAAAAAAACGTGCAACCCAGTAAGTTGCAAAGCCGGGCTGCTCAAATTTTGAGTGCACTCCGCATCCTTTTTTTCGCGGTTTCTGCATAATTTGTCTTGCCATGGAGCCACTGAGGTTCACACACAGGTTTTTTAGTATTTTTAGTATTGTATTCTGGAAGCCCAAATCCACGGGCCATATCCCAGAACATGCTTTGCAGCTCCTTTGGACTGTAAATCTTTTCCTGCATCCAACAACACTTTCAAATGAGTAACAAGCCAAAGAATTAGACTTCGTTTGTACAGCAGCATTTGAAGCAATATACAGGGTGAATGTGAACTAAGCCTTCATGTTCATCATATCTATTTTGCTGTAAGACTAAAATTCTACCAGCCCAACTTATGAAACACACTAAATCACTATCAACTCAATGAATTTATGGGTCTACTCTGAAAGTAGCGAAAATTTACGGAACAAAAAACAATTCTTGGTTTATCATCTCAAATATTTCTGTACGGAGTTGACTTCTCAGACGTTTTTCGGGCGAAACTAAATTGATGCGAATGAAAAACAGTCACATTACTCATAAACATTTTTAAAGAAGACAAAAAAAAAAAATCAAACTAAACTTCAGGCACAACTAGCAAACCAAATTTTCAAATGATTTTGGTTTGATAGATAACAAGCACAGATAAATCACATCATTAGGAACCACTTGGTAAGTAGAATGGGATGAACGATGGATGCTAATCAAAGGGATAAGAAATCGAAAGATATGGATAAGCAACGTACATGGATGAGTAATTACTTCTCTTAGGTGGGTCGCATAATCTCATTAAAACATTGATTAGATGGCAAACATAAAAATTCTATCTGGTTTATGACTAGAGATAAAAGTCAAGAAACGATTTTGAATCGCTGTAAAAAGTTCATAAACGTACCTCCTTTCTAGCATCATTTATAAGGGACACCATTTCTTGGAGAAAATCAGAAAATCCCTGGAAAATGAAGTGTAGGAGACGAAGTGTTAAAACAATACTGAAACAAAAAATCAAGGTGATGCTAAAAATTCATAAAACCATTCCAATCGAGGATCAAAATCCCCCCAATATGATATATCTTGGATTACAAATATTGATACAAAAATGCAAAGTGGAAATCCTGAAGAGCTAGCAAGAATACATGCCTACCTCTACTTCATCTTCTTCTTCATTATCAAGGCCATACAATCCTGCATCATACAGTCTTCTTCTTTTCCTATCTGATAGGACTGCTCTATCACAAACCAGTTCGGTGTTAGATAAATACAGATTACATCACAAAGCAAAAGGGAAATCCAAAACATCCCTTTTGATCTATGGTGAAAACATCGCGGAAACGTATTAGTTACCTGAATATGCTTCTTGGATTTTCTGAAATTTCTGTTTGGCCTCGCCCAGAAGCGAAGGGTTTCGAGCCCACTTGTCTGGATGCCATTGCTGAATCGAATTCAGCACAACAAAATTTCACAGTCCATTAGTTGTTCGTACTCTAAAATCGAAACAAAAAATATTCCATGAAAAAATTATATGAAAATTCTGGCCACAAGACATACCATAGCGAGCTTAAGGTAAGCACGTCTAATTTCTTCATCTGACGAATACACGCAAACACCAAGAACTCGATAAAGAGAAGGTGACCCTCTTCTGAACTCCATAACAGGAATCAAATCAAACCCAACAGGTGGAAAATCTTCGATTCACGGAATGGAAGAGCAATCCACGAAATCACTCTTAATTCAAGATCCTACAACTGGGTTTCAAAGTTCAATGCTTCGCTATATTATAGTGGAAGGCTGACTTAAAGAATTTACAGCATTCACAACAATGGAGGAATGCAGCTTGATGATGGCGAAGTCCTGAGGCGCTGAAAGTGCCTGAAACAGTGCTGAAACATATAAAGACGAGGAAGTTTCTGTTGATTTCTGGAGAAAACACGTTGTGCACCTAGAATGTTCTAAATTCTCGCATCTCACACGCCTCTTATTAAAAAGTATATAATAATTATAAAATATATGGATATTCATTTACTAAATAATGTTTAGGTAAATTTATATATAAATTGTTGATATTAAATTCAATTAGATTCACAATTTATCTTTTAAGAATAATTTATTAATAAAAATTGTAAAAAACTAAAATTATAGCATATTCTTTGTATAAAAATGCTAAAATAATTAATTAATAAATTATACATTCAAATATAATATATTTTAAAAATATTTGTAACTATATAATAAAATGATATTTTTATATATTATAATATTATATACCCGTAATATAAATTGCTATTAAGTTTAATTATAGTTGGAACGTGTGATAATTAAATTATATATAATAGTTTATTTATAATGTGTCAATTTATCAATAATTTACGTAAGAAATAATTTTTACTAGATATTCATTAGAAAATCTACCATTATATAATATATAATAAATTTTATTAAAATACTGATTTTATTAAAAAAAAATTTAGAAAAGAGTGAGGAAACGTGAAAAGCATGAGCCATGAGGTTCCACATGAAAAATCATATTTAGTTTAGTATGAGTCATGAGGTTCAACACGAAAAGCTACGAGGTTCTTCATATATTTGTTTAAATAATTAAATTTATATAATTTAAATTTATTATTGTGTGTTTTTAAGTATTGTTTTGAACTATTTAATTAAAAATTATTTTCCTTGTTACTTTGTGTAATAATTTTTAAAAATAAAAATAAAAATTGACGGTTAACTCGTCTAACTCATAGCCCTAGACACATTACGTTGAGTTGGATATTCGGTAGACTGTCCGGCTGATAGCGGGTTGTGGGTCAGTCTATCTCACTGATCCGTTTTGATATGACTAATATTTTATTATAATTTTAATAATATCAAGTCAATCAATAAATTAAAAATACATAAACATATAAAATTTAAGACTAAATGTACAATTTTTTTACCATCAAGAATATAATCATTTGAAGAAAATTTGTCGATGTCCTGAGATTTTTTTGTTTGCTTTTTCTTAAATTGTCATTAATAAAAACTGATCGACCGTCTATTGCTCGTTTTTCCCATGCTTTTGCCGGAATTAAAGTTTTTCTTCACGTTCTGATCAGCACTTTTTCCCGATTTTTATAACACTTATTTAACATAGGAGGAATGAAACATATTTTTCACATGATGACGAGAATTATACATCAAACCATATTGAATATCCTGGAGCTGAGCTTATTTTTGGATCCAAGATTACAGCTTTATTTCAAAAAACTAGTACAAACAACAAAGCAGGTAGGTAGTAGGACGCATGACCATTGTTCCCTCATGAAACTGAGGTTTCCACGGTTCGTCCGGTTAGGAAATTGAGAGGTGGGAGGGTTGGTAGTGATGGACCAGAATACTCTTTCTCAGGTGCCTGAGGTGGAGTTTTTTGAGACGCGGCTCCAGGATTTGTTCTTGCCACGTCATCTTTCGATTTTGCTTTACTCCCATACATGTCATTGGTTGGCTTTGACTTCTTTGCTTCATTATCTTTTGGCTCATTTCCTTTGCCTTCGTCTTTTGGCTTGGACAACCCAGCCTTTTGCTTGAGCTCATCGAGTTTCTCCACAATCTTCTGTTTCGCAGTAGCGTTTCTCGGGCGTGCTTCTGCAGTTGCTGGGAAGAAAAGAGAGGTAAAACAAAGAGTTGCGGCAGTTAAATGCATCATTTCCCTCCTAGAGGAGACAGTGGAACGCTCCTGCAAAAGTGGCTGCTCCCTTTCTTTCATCTGCAGTTAGAGGAAAATATTGCATCATCTCCTAACATCATTAACACCGGGAAGATGGGTAAATAGTAACATATTATTATTTCCCAATTGACTCCAATGCTCTATGCCTCTATCTAACTTTTTGAATAAACAAGAAGTTATCTGACATGAAATGACTTGCGTCCTTGAATTTGAGCCAGTGATGCCCACTGAACAGGACCAAGTTTAGAAATTTCTATCGAGCAGCAACTAACAAACAAAATAAGAAAATAAGGAACAAAAATGCATGTAAAGGCAAATAATCTCCATATGTTACATGTGTAAAACTGAATAAAACAGTCATGAACAGTAACTAAAAAACAGAGAACATATAATCTAGATAATCATAAAAAATTTATGACCCATCATCCAAGGACATGTCCAACGATAAGAAAAATTATGTTCCCATCATAAGAATCGTAAATGTAAAACTAAAGAGTAGATGTTCCCGTTTGTGCACCGATGCAGTAAAAGATTTTGATGAAATGATTATGTATAGCTGGCATCCAATTATCCTTTTAAATTTATATGAGTAAATCTCTAGCCTGAATTTACTGTGGAAATAACAAGAAGTAAGCAAAAGACCATGAAGTGCAGGAAAAAAGAAAGTAGAAACACAACAGAGTACTACAGAAAGCTGAGTAAGATGGCTGTTCGCATGGCACGTAAAGCAATAGCAACATAAATATATAACAAATAAGTGCAGTAGAGTAACAGGTTAATTAAAAGATTACTGAAAGGCCAAAAGAAAGAGCAGACATAAGCTAAGAGTTCATGTCAGCAAATGACTATAGCTACTTAATTCAGTAAAGTTGTTCAGGTGGAGGATTATTGACTTTTGAACTAGTCAGTGCAGATTTTGGCTAGACATTTATCAGTGAAATATAAATGACAGAAAACTAGTGGTATGACAATCAACCGAACATCATGATGAATAGCAGGCAGAGGACAGCATGAATTTCAGAAATTGTATCATCTGGCATTTGAAATACAGCAATAAAAAGAAAATTCCAGACTAAGGTAAGGTGATTTGAAGAATTGAAGCACGATGATGGCCCATAAAACAGCGAAATTGAATAAAAATTCAATTCTTCTCAATCTATCATTTCTCAGAAAATCTACTTGAAGAAGCCCAAATAGTTTTGGCTTAGAATTACTTTCTTTGCAAAGAACATCACTCATCAACATCTTGTGTTGTTATTGAGGTTACTAGGTAGTTGAGTGAAAATCTACAGAGGCGAAGGAAGTCTTAGAAATTTTTTGTAAACTGTTGTAACGAGCTATCTATGTAATCAAGACATATTTTAGACCAAATCTATTTGAACTTCCTAGGTAGAACTTTGAGCTTGAGTCTGCATGATGAAGATCAAGACTAAGCTCCAGAATTACAAACAATAATAGGATGAAAGAAACTCAGATAGACTAGAGGATTCAATAATTTTCATTAGGACGTTCCTTCCCATATGTGAAAAGATTGGGGTAGAAAGGTTAAATCAGACCATTGAACCATGATGAAAATCTTCTACCACTTAGTTTTCAGCCTGTAATTTGCAATTTTCGATTGCATTATTTTCAAATAGCATACAAACAAGTTTCCTGACTTAAACATTAAGAATAGAATATTTTGAGCACAACATTAATCACGAAACGGCCCCGCTTGTTTGGGTCCTGATACCAGCAACTACATCAAGCATCCAGTAGATTGAACAGAATACTTGATCACAAGTTAATGAAACCTTTCTATACACTTTTTTGACTTTGTCAGGACCAACAAACTTTTTGCAAATATAATCTATTTTACTTTCATTTTCGTTTCACTTCTCCGTCACATGTCCGTTGTTGTATTCAAGACAGCAAAACCATTAAAACAAAGAGGTTTGTACAAATTTCATTGACCTTTGAAGTTTTCAAATTCAAGAAATCATAAATAGAGCATGTCAATGATATAAAGGAATGTAGTTTAAATTTATGATATTTTCGAAGCTAAAATTGCAACTTATCTATCATTTACATGTGTAAAATTTGAGGAATAATGATTGGTTAAATGATAGTGTATATTTTAATTTAATATTTGTTTACTTTTGATTTCTATTTTTCAAAACTTAAATTTAGTATAATAGTATCATAGTTCAAACCTCAAATAATATCCATAAATCTCCATTTTAAAAAAATACTGGTTTCAAATTCATAATTTAACTGAGAATAAAATTTTCAAACTCAAACTCAAATATTTATGTTCAGGAAAAAATATAAATTGATAAATGAAAAACATATTAAATTTCTTTAAAATTTCAACCCCTTTCAATGTTGGGTTAATGGCAGTTAATTATATCCAATAACTAAAGTTTTCGACAAAACCTGGTACCAGCCATTCAAAGGGGAAATTTAAAACGAAAGAAAGATCTTTCTCTAGTTTTGCTGCTTGCCTTGAGACAATTGGGTCTCACTCTCCACTTATAAAGTAGATTATTTCTACAAGGAAAAAGAAAAAAAATAAGAATTCTGGGGTGGTTTGCACCATGGGTTGAGTAGCTAAGCAACTCGGGGGTAAATAGTTGGCCAGTGTTCTGAGTGCATGCATGACGGCATTATTGATTCCAAGCAGAATGAGAAACATAACGACAGAAAGAAGATAAGACAATAAAAGTATTCAACCAAATGCAGTTAACACCCCTAACTCCCTAAAAACAAGCAGTACCGGTTTGTTTTGTTAAAAGAGGATGGAAATGCACATAGAGACAAGCTTGTGAATTTAATAGGCAAGATTCAATTAACACTTTCTAGGAAAAACAGCCCTTAAATTTGCCCCTCCTTTCCTAAAAACCACCTTCTCTTAAAAGGCATTTGACACACAGAAACTTTGCATTGGGTTGATGAGGGCTGAGGCATGACTAATATGTCCTTCGTCCTTAAAAAATTAACCGAGGTTGTATTTGGATGGAAGTATTTGAAGCTATGAATTTCAAATCCATGGATTTGAAATTCACATGGATTCCTTAGATAAATTTATGATGGGTGAATTTCGAATACATCTCTCCCTAATCCATGTAGATGTAATTGTAATGGTATCATGATGAATTCCTTCAAATACCTTGAACTTTAAGGAAAATATAATTTCCGTATTTCCCAAGATTAAATTTTCCTTGTTGATATGATTTTGAATATTTAAATATGGCTTTGCCTTTCTAGATAATGTGATAATTATGCTAAGATTTTCGTGATATGGTATCTTTGTTCAAAAAAAGTTTGTTTCTAATAAAACTTTTACTTTTCATATTGTGCAGGTCTCCTTGTTGATAAACCCTAGGGCTATAAATAAGAGGATTCATCTCATGTAAAAGGGAGGTGATTTACGCAGAAGCACATACATACTATTGCACCTTTGCACGCCATAAACTTTAGAGAAAATAATCTAGAAGGTTGCTGTTGTTTTGAAGAAGTGCTGAATCCATGTGTTGATGTGATTGTTGAAGACATCTGCAGACAACAACTGTGAAGGAGTTGGCTGAAGATTTGTTTTTGTTGCTCCAGTTTCGGCATCGTGTTTTGCTTCCTTATATACTCTTTTAATTCGGTTCTTTGTTTTAGGAAGCATTTTATTTTATCAACGTATTGAGAAAATTGGTTTTTGATTAAAATCACTAGTGTTAGTTTTTGTGTAAACTCGTTGGTTCTCTAGTGATTATTTTTTGCCCTGAGACAAATACTTGCGCAAAATTTATTCTGTTCCATCGTATTTACTCAAAGTTAATTTGTGTTACAAACTTATATATTCCGCAGCATATTGTTTGAAATGTTGTAACATTTCACATCTCACTTAATTCTGATAAACACAGATTTACGGTTTCATACGATCTTACTTGTTTTGCTATTAAACAAAATACATCTCATACCTTACATACCACTTCAAATCAAATTCTCTCATCCAAACGTAATCCAAAAGACATCAATAATCAGCATTTAATATAATAATTAACTAGACAGCATGTTGCATTAACCTCACCTAAACTTGTCCCTAAAATTCTGTTTTTTTTGGGGTCTGTTTCGTTCACTCCAGAAATTACGTCTTTCAGCCACGTTTCATAGGGGACCAAAAGGCATTCTGCACATAACTCTCTGTCACTTTTGGCATTTGGCACTTAGCCACCAAATTCTTTTGCTTCTGGCAACCAGATATTCCAATAAAATTCCATTGGATTAAATGTTAAACTTTCTTTAAATCAACAAAATACCATGCTTGTATTTGGTAAGATTCATTCCCCAGTTTTTTTTTTTGGATGTTTAATAGCTCACTACTTTTTATTAGTATATCTCGTTACTTTATGATAGTTATTCAAAGTTTGAAACAGTCTAATTGTTCTTATGCTTATCATGGTCATAAAATAAAGTATTGACAGTGTTTGATCAGGTCTATTTTGTTTGAAAACTTATCTAAGACCACACGATCCTAAGGAAAGTTTTGGCTGCAAGCAGCTTACGTTGTTGTCTCGCTTTAACAGTGATTTGATACCATTTTGGACAGCCTCAATGATACAGAGATGATAAGATTTCTATAAGTCAGTTCATTCAGCTTAAAAAATTCACAAACAATTACTACTTCCACCGCCATCAAGAGAGAAAAAGACAAAAAGAAATTTATTAGCAATTTTTTTTAAAAGAAATCAAATTTCGTCATCCTAAACTTTCTTGACGCCAACTGTCACTCGGTCACGAATCATCCACAACATTCCCGAGTATGTGCCCGCTGTTTACCGCCACAGTAAGTGCCAGCAGCGGTCACAAGGAAGTCCTAAAGTAATGTCCTTTTGTACAATAACTTTTTTACTTCAAAAAATTAATCAAAACAAGAAACTACCAATAGAGCATAAGGAGAAGTGGTGGTAGCATAAACTTACAGATTTGATTTGAACCTTGAGAGCAGGTAGAGCTTGTCTATTCACCAATGTGACTTTCGAAGCATTTGGGTGAGAACCATTTTCTCCGGTCGCAGGAGGAATCCGGCACGTCACCGGCTTCAAGGTGGACAGCGACATTCTCCGGCGAGATTAAGCGCTATGATTAGTTGGCAGGTGAGTGAAAAAACTAGAAGGTGGTGTGCTGTGATGCTCGAGTATTATTTTAACTCAGCCTCTCGAACACTCTGCTTGCAATAGTACGGATATTCCATTTAATTTGATCTGGAAAAATAATAATTTAAACGTTAAACAATTAATTTATTAAAAAAATTGTAATTTGTCTCTTTATTTTCGACCACACATTTGTTAAATTTTAGTTTCAATATATCATCTTTATTTTTTTTTCATTTTAATTATTTTTCACGAGACGCTCTTAGCTAATGATGTGTTCAATGTTAGAAGTAAGCAATGATGTGTTCAATGCTAGGCGTAAGCAACCACATCGAGTAGTTCTAAACCCAACCCAATCGGGTGGATACTTTCTGATGATTAGTCAAGTTCGAGTTTAAAGTTGTAGATAAATCGAGTCAGTTAACAATTTTTTCAAGTTTGCTCGATAGATATTTGATCAGTCTTCGAAGTTATTGAACTCAAGTCGAACTCGAGCTAAAAGTATTTTGTTCGACAGTTAGCGAGTCAATATAATATAATTATATATTAAATATATATACATTTCGAACTTTTGAACCTTCATTAACAAACATTAATGTTCAAGAAATAGTTCAAATATGTCCAAACATTACAAGCCGAACTCGAACTCTATTTCTAGCTGAACTTGAGAAAAAAAATAAATAAAAAATTTCGAGAATTTGAATTCGAATATACCTAATTCGAGTATTAAATTTTTACTAATATTCAACTTGATTCATTTCATTTTACTCGAATTACCCGGTGGGTTATCCGACTTTTCAAAGCCCATGGTTTTTCTGGTCCATCCAAATAACCCATTTACCTGGCTACTAATTGTCTCTCTCAAAAATCATCCCAAACCCTAAATATTTAAAAACACTGTTTCTCTCTTGTTTCAGCCTACAGGTATGTTCAACACTTCGAGTTATCATTGATTTCGTTGGGCAATTCGTATATGCACGTGCAATGTGTGGTCTGCCTCCAAACGAATTGTTATTTTATCAACTCAATCCGTTCAATTTTTACGACGGGTCGAGCATGGTCTAATTGACTAGTCTAATCTAAACAAATCAATTAAATTTGTAATAATTGATTTCAGACATCTTAATCAAGACAAAACCATTTACCCAACAGATTTGGTAGCATTAATTTATCACCCATAAAAAATCGTTATTACAAGAAAACACATGTATAATCAAATATGAAACATGTTCGTATGATTTTGAATTCCTTAACGTAACTTTAACATTATAATATAAAATATAATAAATTTAAATTTTTCTCACATTTAAAGCAAAGTATATAATTATGTTATATTCTTATTGAATATATTTACATTCATATCTAAAATAATAATGTAAATTAAATTAAAATACTAAATAAGGCATTTTAGAATCTTATGTTCATGTTATTTGGCTATTATATATATTGTAATGTTTTTTGTATAGTAATTTTGAAAATTAACCTTCGATTTTTTTTTATATTGATAGCCACGTACTAATTAGTGACTAGGGTTTATCAAGCTAGCCACCAAGGCTAACCGTATCTTCTTGGCCTTAAGTGTTCCAAAGATAGCCACGTACGAAGCGAATTTTTACGGGTCGGGTTTTCGACTCGAGTTCGGTATCGGAAAGCCTTATGTCGATGCCCGTGAGAACACCTTATTTGGCACTTGTCCATTGAGTCGAAGTCTCGGATGTTAGGACTTGCGGCTCCCCCGTTAGGCTAGGACTTTAACATTTACCAGAAAATTCCGATCATTTTATTATTTAAATGCAACACAATTTTTCTTTTTTTTTTTTTATTTTTAAAGACGAAGAAAACAATATTTATAAATTTGTATTATATATCTTTTATTAAATAGTTGTTTCTTATTTAATAATATTTATAGTTGGATAGTTTTTATCTTCAATATTTTAAATTGACTTGTTAATCAAATGCCTAGCTAGCTCACTCAAAAATTAAATATGAAAGTAAATTTTTTTCATGCAAGTTTGACTTAAATTAACTAAACATTATTGTGATTACATGAAATATTTTATTAAATAAATATTTTTTAGTTAAGCTCATTAAATTAAGAGTAGGTCTCTTGTGAGACGGTCTCATGAATCTTTATCTTTGAGACTGGTCAACACTACCGATATTCACAATAAAAAGTAATACTCTTAACATAAAAAGTAATATTTTTTCATTAATGACCCAAATAAGAGATCAGTCTCACAAATACGACCCGTGAGACCGTCTCACATAAGTTTTTGCCTTAAATTAAATATATTAAAACAAATTTACAATCTTCTTATTGTAGCGATAAATTTAAAAGATATTTGTATGTTTTTTTATTTTATTTTTGGTAATTTATTTATCATATATATATGCTAATTTTTCATGGGCATGGCGTGAGAATGGTAGTTGAGAGCAAGCAGAAAGATCCCATCACATAAGTCTTCCAAACACTTTTCTCACGTGCGAGCAATTTGTAATTTAATTAATATTCAGCTAACACGAACCAGAGAATAATTAATTATTCCGATTTAGGTCTATAAAATCTTCTGATTTACTTCCCCTAAATAATAGAGCCTTTCATGCCATCTTCTACATATCATCAGCTTGATTAATCCCTTCGAATCAATCTCCTGTTTTGGAATTTTTCATTTGTTCGTGTTAATCGTTTATCAAAATATGTTTAGCTTTATTTCTTAAATTCGTGTGGTCGAAATGGAAAGTTTGAGAGCTGAGACGATGCAATCACCGGAGAAAAAGAAAATAAATATCGTCGATTCGGAATCGTTCGAAAAGGTAACAGGTTTCCATGCTAGGCTTGTCAAGTGAGCAATCTTGATGCTTTTAACCTATGTTTCATTGTCCGTTCGACCTTATATTTTGTCACCAAAACAAAGAAAAACCCTAGGTGAAAGTTATTCCTAATACTATATATTTTTATTTCAAGAATAATATTGATTTCTTACTTTTTGNATAGAACTATTTTGTTAACTGGGAAGTTAAGACAATAGTACTGCCAAAAGATAGAATAGTAAACTGTGTGATTCGTATGTTTCTTTCCTTGTCTCGCAAAACCATAAAAATTTTAAGGATCACTTTGTTATATACTGAAGTGAAATTGTCTGTTTGAACTAGCTACTGAACTTATATTGTCCATTGAACAATTTTGAGTAAACAGAACTTTCAAATCTTGATCATGTTAAACTTTGTATGCGATCTGGTATTCGCTTAGACTGTGTTTAGATGCGACGATTTTGATTTCAAAACCGATTTTTTAAGTTTATTGTAATTTAAACTACTGAACTTCAATTTTTAATAAGTTATTACTTTTTGAACCAAATCAAATTATTTGCAAGTAAATATTTGATTCACTTCGAAATTTTGTGCATGAAGTCGTCTAAAAAAAAAAAAGCAGCCTTGTTTAAATTTGTAGCATTTGATCTATATGCATGAAATTAAGTAGAAAAGAAGAAACTACTCTATAAGAAAAAGGCTACAATTTAAGTGGCGAGTGGAACCAGCAAGACTGGTGTGTTTCTGGACAAAAAAGTAACACGAATTTGATGTTTTTGTGTGTTGTGTGTGTGTATATATATATGTGTGTGTGTGTGTTTGTGTGTTTGTTTTCTTCAGTTTATTGCCTGACTCTTAGTGATAAATATCATTTAAAATGGAAGGTTGAGGTTTAAAATTATGAAGGTCGTACAGACAATGGAACTAAGGTATAATTGGGCAAGGACTGCTTATTTGCCAAGCTTTTGCATGGAAATCACTGCCTATATATGGAACGGGAAGCAAGTACCAAGAGCAAGTGATAGGTTTTATCCCCGATATTTTCTCGTAAAACGAGTGAACATACAGACAAAATTTTGAGTTTGAGGCCTAAGGGCTAAGTCTAACCCCGATCTCCCAATGATGGGTAGAACTGATGCTTGATACAATGGCATTTTGGTACAAGCCCGAAGAATCTTGAAGTTAATATTATTATTATCTGTGAGTTATATACACATAATGTAGCATAAAAATTAAAATGGAAATATATTTTTAGGGTGTCGGTAAGCTGGAATTCATCCATATGTCATGAGTGTGTGCCTTGAATATAGAATATATATATAGTTTTTATATACTTTTTATTTAAGGTGCTCATATTTATGTTCATCAATGAAGTGACGTTCACATATTGGATGTGCAATTTGAATATGTTTTATCACATCAAATATGTGAGTATTATTTCATTGATGTTCGCATAAATGTGCATGGTAAATATGCAACACATCAAACTCTGTATATGTGTGTGAGTAATGATATCATTTTTTTTCATTGGAAAATTAAGATAATTTTATTAGGGTGACGAAGCCAAGAAATTGCACCTACTCTACAACGGAATTATGCATCCCCACCAAACCACATCCCATGCCCATAACTTCACCAACCACCTCACGTTGCATTGTATTTCCTTCGAGAAAAGAAAAGATAATAATTTCCTTCTTTCCTTTGAAAAAAATTAAATGTCAGAATATAATTTGCCTTGGGCTAGTGGAGAAAGCAATTTAGATATTTGCCCTTTCATCAATATTTTTTACATTTATATAATTTGTTTATGTCAGTAACGTTTAATGTGGAGTAGATTTTGATCTCAATGATATCTGAGTTGGTGAAGTACCTATGATTCAGTTTGATTTTCTATCAATATTTTCTTTGACGAGCTATATCACATATGATTTATTTAATTAGTGTAATTTGCAGGTTGTTGTATTAAATTAGAAATTTGCTTAATGCAAACGAAATGATGTAGAATGGGAGTTTCATCATATATAT
>NC_133311.1:17071443-17074694 GCF_012295235.1 Primulina huaijiensis | reverse complement strand
TTTCTTTTTTCTTTTTTTTTTCTTTTTTTTTTTTTCAAAGTATATGAAAGTGTCCGAAATTTTATCATAATATCTCAAGTATGAGTATGAATCATAGTAAAAACCAATGTGTCGATACGTCTCGAGGTCGGTCGATGATCAAAACTATCTCACAATGAAAACATATATATGTTGCATTGTGAGTATTTAGTATACTTTGAAACCATTGAAACGTGTATCGTGGTGTGCAAAATACGCATATAATAAGGGTGATCACGAGCGCGAATGACTGGTTAATACTTGTTTTGGACCAGGGACGGCAAGGGTCAGTTAATTCCGTCCATGTATTTTATTAATTCATCTGCTGGCTAGGTTAAATAAATACATAAGATAGCGTTTGGTTTGCTTGATTAGGTGAATTTATTTTTTTTAAACACACCTAATCACTCGTTTGGTACGTTTTTTATTTAACCAAGTCAATCACTCCTATGAATGATTAGGCTATATTAGGTAAGTTAAAATAATACCTCCTCACCCCTTAGGATTATTTATCCAACTCTTAATCCATCATATTTTTCCAATTTTACCCTTCTCCTAAATTCAAACTCACCACCACTTCCTTCCACCGACCGCTCACCGGCAACCCCCGCCAAAGGCCGACCACCGCCGACAACCGCCGCCGGCTGCCACCGCCACGTCCGGCCGACCACCGCTGCCACGTCCGGCCGACCGCCGCCGCCGCTTCCGGCCGTCCACCGCCAGCCGCCAACCCCGCCGCCNTTGCTAAGATTATAGTAAATAAAGTAATTAATAAACTTAAATTGAGTCTTCGTGTGGGTTGAGATTAAATTTTTTGGACAAAGAAACTTGGAAATCATCATAAACAAAAAAATTAAAATTATCTTTTACAAAAAAATTATATAAATTTTTTTAAAAAAAATTCTTTTTTTATTTGAAACATAGCTATCTCTGCTCGATCATCCAACTGCTTTTAAAAGAGCCGGTGGTAGATGAGGAAACCTAGCTTTTGAGTAGTTGGATGTGCAAAACCAAAAGTTATAACCATCTATTATTGGATTTTTTCATTGGAAAAAACGTGTTTGTGTGTGTATTAAATTAATGATTTTTTTAGCCAAAAGTAAACCATGGATGATTAATTGTTCTCTTTAAAATCTAACATTTCATTGATTTATAATAGTTTTTATTTTCCGGAAAATGATTCTTTGTCCATTAACTTGTCCAATTTCAGTATTTCAATTCCAATACTAATGTGACATTTGAGAAACCCAGTAATTTTCAATATCATATTTATAACATTTCTCAATTTTACAACATCATCGCACAATAACTGAAAAATTAAAATTAGTAAAACAAAACTATAATTAGAAAATTCAATAGACCAAAACATAAAATTGAACAAGTTAATAAAACAAAAAAATATTATTTTATTTTATTTTATTTAGACTTCATATATAAAGATATATATCAAATGTAAATAAATAATTATATTCATATTTTAATTCAAGTATTTATAAATTCATATAAATGTGTGAGACTAACTATGTTGTACACCATTATAACAGACGACTATCGATCCTTTCGTGTCTAATATGTTTTAGTCTTAGAGTAAGCCATTTTTGGGATTTTCTTCGGTATTGTTTGGTGTAATTGATAAAATAAATATAGATTGTTTAACTAGCAATCAAGTCACACACCAAATATTGGGTAATAAGTAATTAAAATATGTAAACTTCATACATTTATCAATATCTTATCACTCATAGTACACATCAATATAATTTTATCATCTCATCCTACAAATCAAGCAGTATATATTATTAATCGTAATACTCTCTGCGTCCAATATATTTAGGTTTGTATGTGTTTTCACACAAAATAAGTAAGTTGTTAGGATCAAGTGCTTACTACTAGATCAAAAGTTATAATTGTTATTTTATTATTTATACTCGTTATAATGCAGAATGCACCTACTTAGATGTTAATGGGTCAGACTGTTAGGCTCATGAGTTCGGAGAGGTGTGTGTCTATCTGTTGGTGTTGTATCATATCTCTTAGAGATCAGTCTTACCATTTCCTTATCATCGACCTTGTCCCAACAGAAACCATATTATCCGTTAAGATCTGGCGTCACTCTTTTACGACTCATCTAGCCAATCAGATCAAGCGGCACAACTTCAGTAACTTGACACACGAGAACTTTTAGGAAATCATATCATCCCAGTACTACTCTAATTCATGCACATTTAACCTAACATTCTCCCAAACAAGTATAAAATGTCCTTTTCACGAGTTCAAGTCTCCCAAGAAGCATATATCTATTTGGAAGAGGGTGAATGTTGGGTCAAGTGTCAATGAGTGAGAGTAGTAATGAGGTGGATGACCTCCTGAAAGTTATCATGCGTCAAGCTGCCGACGTTGTGCTACTTGATATGGTTGGCTGAGTGTGTCATAAAAAATGACGCCAAATCTTAATGGATAATATTGTCTCTGCTAGAGACATGGCTAACGCTAAGGAAATGGTAAGATTGATTTTTAAAAGATATGAGACAACACCGACAGATAAACGCGCACATCTCCGGATTCATGAGCCTAACAATTTGACCCATTAGCACCCAAGTAAGTGCACTCTGCGCTGTCACAAGTATAAAGAAATAAAATTGTGTCTTGGCAAACAACTCTAGCTTTTGGCATAGTGATAAGCGCTTCATTCTAACACATATAATATAAATATAATAAAATTTGAAATATTTCAATTTTGTAATTGTTTAACCCAAAACAACAGCATTTTGATTTTTTTAGAGGCTAATATTTTGAATTTCATCGGAAAAACCAAGTTCTTATTTTATGATTATCTAATTAGTGTTTTATATAAGTGTTTTAATTAGAAGAATGCAAATTAAATTGGGGTATATGAGTGCAATACAAGAATAAATACTACTAAATATAATAATTTGACACGTGAAAAATGAAGATCAACTTATGTATATGGGAATTGGGATCTGAGTGAGCATAAATTTTTAAGGGGAAAATTATAATTTTCTTCTTATATGGTTGTCTCACATTTTAAAAACTGTATATTATTAAATAATATACATTTCAATATTTGTCAATATTCTTTATATATGAGTGTTACGTCAATATCAAGTCAGAACAAGTCGAAGAAAGAACCAAAGTTTAACAACTTGATATTGAAATCTATATATATATATATATATATGAGCACAAAAATACAAATTTTCAAGTCCATAATT
>NC_133311.1:17051320-17068129 GCF_012295235.1 Primulina huaijiensis | reverse complement strand
TTTTTTTTTTTTTTCAATTTCTAGAAGAATTTAATTAGAAGATTTGATCGGTATAACTTTTTGTACAAACTCACTTCAGCTCGTTTCAACAATCCTATTGAGGTGAACTCCTACCAGTTAGCTTCTTAACTCAATCTGTACAAAAACAACTTTCCGATAGTTACAATAGTTTCTCACAACACAAAACACAAAATAAACAGAAGATGTGTAAGAACACAAGTGCACAAAATGATCATTAAGTGATCTAATGAAACTTTATGTATGTGCAAATCAGCTTGAAATAGATCTTGATAAAATGTTGATAAATTTGAGAATGTATGAAGAAAGATTCAGAGTAGTAGCTTCTTAGTGGCTCTGATGCATTACCCTTTTATAGTTGTAGATCCAATGTTAATAAATATGGCCGGTACTCATAGTTGTACTGTATGTCCAACAATTCTGCAGAGATTGTAGCGTGTCTTTGTCATCTTCCCAAATATAGTATTAGGAAAATTCAAATTCTTTTGATACTAATTGAAATAGACAACTGTTGAAAGTTTTAAATGATTACAGTCTTTTCTTGAATAAGCTCAACAGTGAACTGATTGTTGCACCTAGAAATGTCATCAGATTAGCAGATTTCAGTTGTAAGCAGATTACATCAGCTGCTCTCCGTTGTAAGCTTATTAGCTCAGATGATTCCGGAGTAGGCTTATCAAATAAGTTATTCATTCGAATAAGTTAAGTTCAATCTGTAGGCAAATTTTCCAGTGATTTGCATTTAATAATTTATAGAGTTGAACATCAAAACTGTAATTTTTAAACTTCCATTGTGCTTTGACTATGAGAAAACAGTACTCCAACACTAATAATTCCTGCAAAAGAAATGAGAAAATAACTAAGATGTAAAAATTAAAGAGGCTGATCGTCTTGAAGAGATTGTAACATACATAATAATAAAAACTTAAAGTGTTTCATGTATATGAAAATTATGAAATAAATTGATGTAACGTAGGACCATCTCTTATTTTACTTGAAAGTAAAAATAAAATACGTCAATATGATTGACCAATAAATTCAAAAGATTTTGTACCTTGAAAGAGAAAAACTACATAAAAAATAATTTTAGATATTACAATAAAAGAGATTGAAAAATCAAATATGAATAATGTTATTTATAAAGAATATGTGAATGAAATGAAAATTCAACAAATTATTTATTATTTCAAAACGTTATGAGATAAAAGTAATATAGTTATTGATTACTATTTTCATCTCAATGTATCTTTTGTTAATATGAAAAATAATGAACATATAAAACAACAGTTTGTAGCTAATGTTAACAAAATGCGTGACAGTTGACATATTACAATATTGGCTAACCTTAGCTCAAAACATCTCAAAAGTTCTTGAAGTCGATTGTGAGAAAATCTTTTCACTTGTTATGGATATGTTGACTAAACAAATATATACACACAAAAATCAATGAAGGATTTGAAGTATCAAATGTAATTAAATCCAACCTCCAATATTATCATTTCAATAAAATGACAGTCATTTTGCGGATTAAGATTATTCAGACATATGCGATTGATTCATATTAGTAAATATTCCCAAATATTTCACTAAAACTGTTAAGTATATGAAATATAAACGTAGATGAAATATTTGAAAAATATGAAATTTTCCTTTGAACTACGGATTCAATATTTTTCAAAAAGAATATACATATTAATCAGTTATAGTATAATGAGTACTAAAATATTTTAATAAGAATATGTGACATCCGTTGATGGTTGTTTGATAATTTAAAATGGTCAAAAGATCTTTGGTCTTAAAGTATCATATATAAACATCAATTGAATATAATGTGGTCGATCTTTTCATATGACATTACCAATATCAATTTCTTAGTAAGTAACATGCAAGATCAAACAACGACTTCGAAATTTCAAATGATGCTTGCAACATGAAGAGTAGATAAAAGATTGTACTTTTTACGGCTTATTTATAATTTTTCCCAAGAGATTTTTCATAACAAAGTTTTAATGAGTCAGTTAACAAGAACCAACAGATGTTGTATTCTTTTTCCTTCACTGAGTTTTTTTTATCATATTGAGTTTTTCCTAGTAAGGTTTTAACGAGGTGCATCCGTCGCAGGAGATATCCAAGAAGAAGTATCCATTGTTGTATATTTTTTTTCATTCATTCAATTTTTTTCCTACTGGGTTTTACTGTCGAGGTTTTAACGATTCAACACTTGATTCTTCATGAAATTCCCAAACAATAATCTTGCCAAACGGAAATAATCATCTAAGAAGGAGTGTTATTATATGAGTTTAAATATAGTTGATTATCAAGACAAATTTTCTATTAAGATAAATATCTCATTCTTATCTATCTATAAATTTTTATATTGTAATTGTACTCTATAAATATGGATTTTCATTTATGAATAAAATAATTCAGAATCAATCTCCCACTGACTTTTCTCTCTTCTCTCCAAAAAAAACTTACCTTTTTTCTTAAAAAAATGCAAATAAAGAACAAAAAAAATGAAAGAAACAAATTTACAAATTTTTTACTGAAAAATATAGATATTATTAGGATGCTAAAGAATTGGTCATGCATGCAAAATGCACCCGATGCACCATGTGAGTGTTACTCAGCACTCATATTATCTAATATATATTAATTAAAACTCAAACATTTAACTTTGAATGAAAATAATTGCTCTAACATCATTATAATTTCACACGAATATTATTTATATACAAAATTATATTATTCTTTAAAACATAATTTAATCCACGAAGACATTGAGACACGTGCCACGAATTACAAATATTTAATTATAAAACACTTAGCTAAATGTTACACGATATAGTTGACGGTCCAAATTTAATATTAAGTTGGAATTTGATTTTAAAGCACGCATATTCGAATTTGTAAGAATTTAGGCAATCAGATTGTATCAACTTATAATAAAAAACAGATGACTCTCTGCTTTTATAAATGACGTGAGAATATGACGTCATTATCTTTTAATGTGTATTGAGTAAACTCCAAACTAATAAAATAGTATGTAAATCATTTTATTTAAATAAATGACAATAAATAGGCTAGACCTTTTTAAAAATGTATAGATAACAAGAATACATATTTGAATTTAGAAGAATTTAGGAATAGGATTGTATTAACTTATAATCAGAAATAGATGACCATCGTTTTTTCAAATGACGTGAGAGTTTATAGTATCTATCTTTTAATGTACATTGACCAAACGAGCTGCATTTTTTTTAAAATATATTAATAAGAAAAATCGAAGTCCTATTCATAATATTAGAATTTTGATCTAACTCAACCTCTAAAGCTAGCTCAAATGGAGAGTATTGTCCAAATCCATATATACAACTCTCAAATTATTTATCCAATCGACGTGGAACAACTAACATACCCTTAATGAACATCTGGAACATGACAGTACAACACATTACTATAAAACTTGATCTATACCATGTTAAGATCGACCCCTCTCTCACTATATTTATCCAACATTCAACCGACAGAAACACGCTATCGCATCAGCTAACAGATGTCCAGAGCCTTTCTCGTACCTCAGTTCTCAATTTTCAAGCCCTTTACGAAAAGGTTCCAGTCTTGCACACTTCATTTTCCGGGCCTTTCGATTGCTTAGTTTTTTTTTTTTGGGGTTTCTAATACCGTGAAATAATCTGCAGATTGATTGTAAACATGTCAGCAACTGCCTCAAAAAATGTTGGAATTCGAGTTGGGTCCCCGGTGGTTGAGCCTCCGGCGCACCCCACTTATGATTTGAAGACCGTGATTCGGCTCGCTCTCTCTGAAGACGCTGGTGATCGAGGTTAAGTTTTCTGTTTGCAATCTATGGTATTCGATTCTTGTGATTTGAAAGGGCTTATTTTTAAATGATGAGAAGTTGTTGATGGAATTTTATGTTTAGTTTTGGAAATAAAGATGGTACTGTGTAAAACAGTTGAACGGTTTTTAACTTTGGATTTGTGGTCAAGAATGTTGTGATGAAGAGGTGGTATAGGAGTATATTTCTTGATGTTGTTGCAAGAAGATTTATTGAAGGTTTGTTTATCGATTGCATGTACTGTGCAAGAATTATGAGCCAAGCATTGGCAACAGTGCTCTAGATTTTGTTATTGTAAAACATGTGAATCAATCAGGAAAGAACATATGCATGCATTTTGGGGGAAATAAATGTTCACCGTGACTGACTGAAACTTCAAGAACATGTTTTTGGGATAGAGAATTAAGAATTGAGTTGCATCGGTAAAGTTTAAAGTTTGATGAGTATAGTTACAGGATTCAATGAAATTAGCACTCAAGAAATGACTGGAAGTGGAAGGGCATTGCACCATGTAAACTCACTCACGAGATATTTACTATGTCTTGCATGGAGTACATAATATCAATGAATGGAGAGCTTGATAGGAATTATCTATCTCTCTCATTTGCATTGCCCAGAAGAATGCTGAAAAATTCAGTCGAACAACTGACTTGAGAATGTGATTGTCCAAGTTCTTGAGTAGCTATGATTTTTTTTTCACCGATAACTTTAATTGGAACAACAATTAGCAAAAAGCAGATATCTAATATTGTAAACTATCAAATTAGAGATGTTTTTTCCAAACACAGGGGATGTTACCTGTAAGGCAACCATTTCAATTGAAGCGGAAGTGGAAGCCCATTTCTTGGCCAAGGAAGATGGGATAGTTGCCGGCATTGCACTGGCTGAAATGGTATTCAATGAGGTTGATCCTACACTTAAGGTATCTAAAAACTTGAATCTCTATAATTTATGTAGATATTATTTCTTTAAAGTATCTGTCTCTCTCTTCTGAAGAAAGAATTGTGATTTTAATAGCTGATTTGCATTCGTCAGGTTGAGTGGCACAGAAAAGATGGTGATAGTGTACATAAAGGTCTGCAATTTGGCAAAGTACAAGGTAAAGTAAAATAATTTCCAGTATGATGAAATTCTTGTGGGGGAAATTCGATATTCTCTGATGACAGATTTCCAAAACTATGCAGGAAGAGCTCATAGTATTGTTGTAGCTGAAAGGGTTGTTCTCAACTTTATGCAGAGAATGAGTGGAGTTGCGACTCTGACTAAGGTTCGTTGCTGACATTTGCTCTTTCTATTTATAAAGTTATTTCAAAATTTATGCTAAAGTTATTTCAAAATTTATGCTGTTACAGATAATCAACAATTAAATAATGTGTCCTGAATAAGCTTTTCTTCTCCAATGAATTTCCTGTTAGAAGGTGGCTATGGAAGTAACTCATATAATGACACAGTCAGTTGATACAAAAAAAAACTCCAGAGAGTGGAGATATAGTAAATTATTGAGTATAGAATAGCCCCATGAATGCGCATCTTGGGCTATGATCACTGTAGGTCATGAACATGCACAAAGGTACAGCGACCACAAGTCTTTAGAGATAAATTAGAGACAGGCTGAATGAGCATAGCGGTCATGGTGTTAATCAAGTGAGAACCTGCTGGTATTGCTTTACCTCTCAATGATTTAGTACATTCGTGTTCATGTTAGGGCTCCAGCAACTACAAGAGGAAGAAGATTTTTCCTCTTTGACTCACCATTATTACTTAGTGGTACTCTGATATTTGTTTGCAACTGAATTTTAACTTTGTAATTTGATAATTGGGGTTTCCATTCTAAGGTCTTCCATAAAGTTTGCAATTTGATCATTTGGTTTCCATTTTAACTACAAGAAGAAGAAGATTTTTCCTCTTTGACACGCCATTATTACTTAGTGGTACTTTGATATTTGTTCACAACTGAATTTTAACTTTGTAATTTGATCATCCGGGTTTCCATTCTAAGGTCTTCCATAAAGTTTGCAATTTGTGGCAAAAAACACGGGTATGGCTAGGCTAATTTTAGTAGGTGCACTAGTGGTGTCCTCCTGATTGGATGTTCTTTGGATCACCCTTGGATCTATCTCTTGAATATTTGCTATCAAGATTGTGGTCTCAGTGGGTTATTTAACTGCAGCTATGGTCGGTTGGTCCTTTCTAAGTATCATATGATGTTGATTAGCCTCATGTCACACTTAATGCAAATGTCTCAGTAATCCATGGTGTTGGTATAGCGCATACTTCATCCAACTATTTGTTGATTCCCGGTAAATATCACGTGAGGCCCGAGGCCGAAGAGGGCGGGGTTGATTGCCGGTGTCATGAGGTTGCATGGACGATGAGCGGCTCCTGGCAGCCTTCTAAGCGAAGAAAATATGAATGAACTAATATTACACCAGAAGGAGAGAGATTTCAAAACTGTTCAGGTATGACACTGTGCAATTGAGGAGGGCTTAAAAGATTTGATATGTACCACTCATATCAAGAAGATGCATCTTCTTTTTGGGAGCTCATTACATAAGAATTTCAAAGTTAAGCGTGCTTGACTTTGAGCAATTATGGGATGGGTGACCCCTTGACAAGTTTCCTAAGGTGCGTGTGAGTGAGGATATGAGCACGTTGGAAAGACTAGTCTCGATACAGTGAGGACAGTCGTTGAATCTGGGGCGTTACATATCATATCAACAATACTTGAAGTGTTCTAAATTTCACATTTATTCTCGACATTCCTACATGCCTTGTACTAATTGCTTAGAAAACCATTTTTAGTTTCTATGGAACTCTTGCAATTGGGTTGGCAGGATGTTGTTGTATTATGCTATACCAAAGGCTTTCTTATCTTGTCTACTTGAATTCTTCTTAACTTGAAACTCGTGAGGCATTTCAAGGTCAATATAATAGCTCTTCTCCATTACAATATCCCAAATAGATCTGGTGATGAGCAGGAATAGGCATGTGTGGCTGGCGGGGTTCTGTTGACTTTCTCACATAAGCCATGACATTTGAATTGTTGAGTTCTCACACAACATATGTAGGATCTCAAATGTGGGTTTGTGAGTCTCACTCATGATGTTTCCCATCTTTCACAGCCACAAATCATCAAAAGAACTGATTAAGATTGCTAGAGAAAATTTTTGCTTCATTGTGATCTTTGGGAATGCTCTATCCCAAAAGGGTTGGTAGAGCTGGTGATGAAATGTTTAAATTGGTCTCCTCTGTGCTCATTGTCGTTAGTCTTCAATGATGAAAATATAGAAGATGTTGGCTCTGATACCACAACATTGTATTGTTTAAATTTTAATATTTTATTGTGCAAATACAAGAAATATATAGATGAATGTGACTCGCAACTGCTCAGATGTGGGTGTAGGGTTTACTCTTCAATGATGAAAAGGTGGCAGATCGAGTGATTGGCTCTAATATCATAAAATTGTGTTTGAATTTTCAAAAAAAATTTATTATTGGAAGACGAAATATATAGAAAGACGGATCTCACAACCTCTCAAAAGTAGAATAAACTTTATTAAATTCCTTAACTATACAAGCATTTTTCTAATAAAAAAGTAAAACAATTATGATTTTGAAACTGAATATCGAAATGATTGAAAGGTAAATCTTGCCATAACAACAGAACAAATAAAGATGCTTGAGGATTTTAACAAAAATAAAACAAATTCCTAAAAGATGTACATAAAATTATATTTTTATCATATGACCGTGATTTTCCTGACCTGAAACTTGTTAGATTTAAATTTCTTGCAGGCCATGTCAGATGCTGCTCACCCTGCATGTGTTTTAGAAACGAGGAAAACTGCTCCAGGTTTACGTTTGGTGGATAAGTGGGCGGTACAAATTGCTTTCCATTCTCCCTCTAATTTTAATATCACTGTCCTGCCACTTTCTTATTTCTGATCTTTTGCTTTATTATCTTGAAGGTATTGATAGGTGGAGGTCAGAACCATCGAATGGGTTTGTTTGATATGGTCATGATAAAAGACAATCATATATCTATTGCTGGAGGTATCACAAACGCATTGAAATCTGTGGACCTCTATTTAGAGAGAAATAATCTTCAAATGGGTGTCGAGGTAGCTAAATGGTTTTTTTAGTGACTATGGATTAGAACTCTTGTATGTTATTACAGTGAAAAATCTTGTTTCTGAAACATGAGTATTTGATGAATGTTCCGGAGGAATAGTTTGACTTGTTAAGTTGGCTATATGGGCAACTCAACTTCAAATCTTCATGATTGGAATTCCTCTCTTCCGCCAAGAAGAAATCTTCTTTCTGTATTTCTGATCATAAAATATATTTTTTCCTTTCCTTTGGCATTATATCCATGATCAGATCTGAGGGGCATCTCTATGCAACATTGGATTGGCTTATTGCTTCCCTTCATACTTATCAGTGTTGCTGGTGGTTTTGGTTTATGAGCTGGGGTATGAGTGGCACAATCAACCTATGTTGAATTGATGAATATACCGTAGTAATTTTAGGTTATTCAATGAAAGAAAGGGGCGTGGTCAACCCCTGTCAACCACTTTGTTTACTCTGTCGCTTTTCACATGGTTGTCATATGTGGTCTTTTATATGACAAACGTTTTGCACATTTTCCTAAAGTATTCATGTCAAATTTTGATGACCTAGGTCTTCTCTTCTGCTAACAGGTTGAGACCAGGACACTAGAGGAAGTAAATCAAGTGCTACATTATGCATCCACAACAAAGACATCCTTGACCAGGATAATGCTTGACAATATGGTTGTCCCTTTGTCTAATGGGGATATTGACGTTTCCATGCTGAAAGAAGCCGTGGAATTGATTGATGGAAGATTTGAGACTGAGGTGAGTTTTCCGTATCTTTATTGGTTTTCACTTTTCATTCAGCAATCTTTCAGTTGCACAGACATACAACAGACTGCATCAATAATCATTTGTTAAACATATGATTTAAGGTCTCATACTAGATAAATTAACAAATGTTTCGTTCTATTTGTTATCCTGGTTCTCATAAATGCTACAAAGTTAGATAGGTTCCCACTTGGTGTATTTATGTTTTAAATATGTGACAGTTGGTTGGGTGATTAAGACTGGCATGCTTGTATGTGTAGGAGCATGTTTTCATATGTTAAATCAGTGGCTGAGATTTCATCTAACAAATAGGAAGCAGTTATGATACATTTCTTTCGGTGTATAAAAGTCTTCTCATTCAATAATTGTAGGGTAGACTACTGTATTCTTGACAACACAAGTGGAATAAGATTTTCTTTGTTTTCTTCTATACTTTTACTCATTCTCTCACAGAGCACACACGGCTGAAGAAGACAAGTTCTTCTGGTGAATATCAGTGAATCACGCGTCAACTAACAACAATTGGTATCAGAGCGCCAGGTTAGTCACGGCGTGTCCTTCATTTGGAATGGGGTTTGCGAAGTACGACATTGAGAAATTAACGGGAAAGAATGACTTCGGTCTATGGCGACTCAAGATGCGAGCCCTACTGGTTCAACAAGGTCTCGAGGAAGCGCTAGAAGGAGAAAATAAATTCTCATCTACGCTATCGGCTGAAAACAAGAAAAGTATTCTTGAGAAAGCCCATAGCGCTCTGATTCTTTCTTTAGGAGACAAAGTGCTACGAGAAGTCTCTAAGCAGAAGACGGCAGCCGAAATTTGGCAGAAGCTTGAGCACTTGTACATGACAAAGTCATTGGCCAACAGGTTGTATCTAAAGCAGAAATTGTATACATTCAAGATGACGGGAGGAAGATTTTTGGAAGATCATCTGGATGATTTCAATAAGATCATCTTGGATCTTGAAAATATTGAAATCAAAATTGAAGATGAAGATCAGGCACTCTTCCTCCTCTGATCACTGTCCAGTGAGTTTTATAATATATCAGACACATTGATGTATGGAAGGGATTCGATTACGCTTGAAGAAGTATAGGCTGCCTTTTTCTCCAAGGAATTAAAGAAAAGATCCGAGGAAGTAGACGAGTCAAGAAGTGAGGGACTCAATGTTAGAGGAAGAACTAAGAAGAGGGATTCTAGATTCAAGAACACTTCAAGATCGAAATCTAAGGATAGGAAGTGCTTCGTGTGCAAGAGAGAGGGTCATCTTAAAAAGGATTGCCCAGATCGAAAGCAATATAATCTGGACAAGAAATGTGATCGTGGAGATGCTGAAGTAGCCTCTGAGGGGTACGAAAGTGCTGAAGTTCTCTGTGTCTCAGCTGAAAGGATTAATCAAGAATGGGTACTGGATTCAGGTTGTTCCTTTCACATGTGTCCTCACAAGAATTGGTTCACTACGTATAAATCTTGTGATGGAGGACAGGTACTGCTCGGCAACAATGAGTCTTGTAAAGTAACTGGCATCGGATCCATAAAACTCAAGTTCACAGATGGGACAGATAGGGTTCTAACAGATGTGAGACATGTACCAGAACTGAAAAGGAACCTAGTGTCTTTGGGAATGTTGGATTCGCATGGCCTTTGCTGTAAAATTGAAGGTGGAGCCCTTAAAGTCTTGAAAGGTTCATTGATAATAATGAAAGGAAGACTCGAGAATGGGCTATACTTGCTGCAAGCCAAAGTGGTCACTGAAGAAGCAAGTGTTGCAACAGAAGCCAACCTCACTAAGGGTCAGATTTGGCACATGAGACTTGGTCATATCAGTGAAGTAGGCCTCAAGGAATTGAGTAAACAGGGTGTTCTCGAAGGTGATCAAATATCAGAATTTGAGTTTTGTGAACACTGCATATATGGCAAAGCAAAGAGACTCAGCTTCGCCACTGGAATTCACAGAACCAAGAGTATACTTGAATATGTTCATAGTGATTTGTGGGGAGCTGCAAAGGTGCCCTCACAAAGTGGTGCTAGATATTTTCTATCACTCATTGACGATTACTCAAGAAGAGTTTGGGTTTATATACTAAAGCACAAAAGTGATACATTTGTGCATTTCAAAGATTGGAAGGTTTTAGTTGAAACCCAAACTGGAAAGAAAGTTAAGACACTTCGGACTGATAATGGCCTGGAGTTTTGTTCAGAAGAATTTAAGCAATTCTGCAAATTAAATGGAATCCAAAGGCATCTCACTGTAAGAGGAACCCCACAACAAAATGGTTTGGCAGAAAGGATGAACCGAACCATTATGGAAAAAGTGAGATGTATGTTGTCAAATGCATCCCTGCCATTAAGCTTTTGGGCAGAAGCTGTATCTACAACTGTTCACTTGATCAATAGGAGCCCATCTACTACGATAGAGTTTAAAACTCCTATGGAAATGTGGTCAGGCCATGCTCCAAATCTCAAATATCTCAGAATCTTTGGTTGTGTTGCCTATGTGCATGTGAACCAGGGAAAGTTGGAGCCAAGATCTATAAGATGTATGTTCCTCGGTTACCAAGAGGAAGTTAAAGGCTTCAGGTTATGGTGTAATGAGAAGGGTCAGTCCAAAATAATCATTAGTAGAGATGTCGTGTTCAGGGAAAATGAGATGTATCATTCACCTAACCCCAAGATGAATGGAGGAGACTCTGGAAAAAATGAGGAAATTCATTTTGAGGTGGAGCCATCAGGATTGTCCCACGATGATGATAATAAGCAACAAGGAAAGTCTCAAACAGATCAACAAGTCGAAAATGATTATTTGCTTGCAAGAGACAGAACCAGAAGAAATATTACATCACAAAAGAGGTTTGGATATGTTGACATGATTGCATTTGCTCTTATGGCGGCATCTGAAAGGGAAGAAGAGCCAATGTCTTTCAAAGAGGCCATGAGCAGAAGCAACTCTGAAAAATGGTTATATGCAATGAAAGATGAAATGAGGTCCTTAGAGAAAAACCAAACATGGGTTTTGGTTGAAAGACCTCTGGGACTGAAGGTGATAGGTTGCAAGTGGGTGTTTAAGATCAAAGAAGCTATTCCAGAAGTTGAGAAGACAAGATTCAAGGCAAGGCTAGTGGCTAAGGGATATCTACAACGTGAAGGAGTGGATTACAATGAAGTGTTTTCCTGTGTGGTTAAACACAACTCAATCAAGATGATATTGTCCCTAGTAGCAAATGAGAACTTGGAGCTGGAACAGCTTGACGTAAGAACAGCCTTCTTGCACGGTGATTTAGAAGAAAACATTTTTATGACACAACCCGAAAGCTTTGCAAAAGCAGGGGAAGAAGAGAAAGTGTGTCGTTTAAAGAGGTCCTTGTATGGACTTAAGCAATCTCCACGCCAACGGTACAAAAGGTTTGACACTTATATGATCAAAGTTGGTTTTGTCAGATGTGAATTTGACAATTGCGTTTATTTCAAGAGGAATAAAAATGGAATTGACATTTATTTATTACTTTATGTAGATGATATATTAGTTGCATCTAAGTGTCAAACTGAGGTAGAGGTGACGAAACAACTACTTAAGAATGGATTTGAAATGAAAGAGATGGGACCAGCTAGTAAGATCCTTGGTATGGAAATCAAGAGAAATAGAAATACAGATAAACTATTTATTTCACAAAGGACTTACATTGAGAGGTTATTGAAGGATATGTAGATGCTGATTATTTTTGGATGTTTGGACTCAAGGAGATCGTTGACGGGTTATGTGTTTAAATATCATGGAAATGTGGTGAGTTGGAAGTGTAACTTACAGCAAGTAGTGACATTATCTACTACAGAGGCTGAGTTTATAGCTGTTACAGAGGCAATCAAGGAAGCTTTGTGGATAAGCGGGATGGTTGCAGAATTATGGCCACAAGAGACAGTAGTAGCTAAGGTGTATTGTGACAGTCAAAGGGGGATTCACCTAGCCAAGAATCAAGTTTATCATGAAAGGACTAAGCA
Source organism: Primulina huaijiensis (assembly GCF_012295235.1). Lineage (NCBI taxonomy): Eukaryota > Viridiplantae > Streptophyta > Magnoliopsida > Lamiales > Gesneriaceae > Primulina > Primulina huaijiensis. The sequence continues at coordinate 17,055,373 of NC_133311.1, read as the reverse complement.
CATCGACGTCAAGCTCTATTTTGTAAGAGAGGTAATCTAAAAAGGGATGGTGAAGCTGGAGAAGATTTCTACGAGTAAGAATTCAGCGGACATGTTAACTAAACCCTTACCTGGTTCAAAGTTCAGATATTGCACATGGTCACTGCATCTGGAGGAAGATGAAAATCTGGCCAAGGTGGAGAATTGTTAAATCAGTGGCTGAGATTTCATCTAACAAATAGAAAGCAGTTATGATACATTTCTTTCGGTGTATAAAAGTCTTCTCATTCAATAATTGTAGGGTAGACTACTGTATTCTTGACAACACAAGTGGAATAAGATTTTCTCTGTTTTCTTCTATACTTTTACTCATTCTCTCACAGAGCACACACGGCTGAAGAAGACAAGTTCTTCTGGTGAATATCAGTGAATCACGTGTCAACTAACAACATCATATCATGCCTAAAAAATGTGTGACATATTTTTAGGCATTGTATCAAAATCTCATATTTGAGGGCCATTTACTTGTCAGATGAATTGCCAGGATAAATGCATGGTGTTCTAGAGAATGGCTGCAGATAGGATTTGGGCATGTTTCAGGAATGAATATTTTTTGAGCATGAGATAAATCACATTTCTATTATAAGCCGTCTAACTGAGAGAAAGCATGGATGGTACATCTCATAATATATAAAATATTTGTTTGCTTTTGTTGAGTGGTTGGTGTTGTAGGTGGTCTGCTGCGCTGTGTCTTTACATTTGTTATAAATCAATTGCTCAGATCCCCCACTTGTTAATTGGTAAATAATTCAGCGGAAAAAATGCTTATACACCTACTTATCAGTCGTTTGAGATATATAGAAAATATCAAAGAACTGCAGCTCCGACATTTGTACCATCGAGGATTCAATTTGGGATATGATTTTGTTTATGTAAACTTTATAATCATTTTTGATACAACCAGAAACTACCAATGCTATTCACTTGCATCTTTGGTCAGCGGGGTGTAGATTTGTTGTACTGGTCGGGGTGATGTACTTGCATTATGGAAAAATAAATGGTAGAACTAATTTCCAGGAGGTACTTCAGTTTGTAGATTGATGTTTTTTTTTTTTGGTCTTTTTATTCTCTTTTCTTTTCTTTTGTTTACCTTTTTTCTGACACTGGATTAATTTTCTCGATCCGATGATAATGATCTCAGCAACAAGGATATTACTGTGTAGGAGGGTATTTTACAAATTGTTTTTTCTCAAATCTTAGAACAATTTACTTGTCAAAGCCTGTTCTTGACAATAATTTGATATTCTAGTCCTTTGCTTGAACAATTAGTCATGTGCGGAAAATACAACTAAATCTGGTAAGAGTCAGTTGTGAGAAATTTTTAAAAACAAGCACACAAGAATCAGATATAATAATTTTTAACTGAAAATCAAAGGAGAAAGAATTTTATAGAGGTACGGAGTTCATGTAATCGTTGGACATATCCTTTTTTTCCCCTCACATTTTGGATGTAATCCACTATAAGTTTTGATTCCGATGAAGCCAGCTTCAATAACTTTTTATACTTCTTGCTACGTTTACCCGTAGTCCATCTCTTTTGGAGTCCACTCAAATTATCTCTGAGGCGACAACTAGATTTAATCCCCACTCAGATTATATAGAGTGTAAACAGCTCAACAACTATAATTAAGGCTTTATCCCACTAAGTGGGGTTGGTTATATGTATCCTTTCACGTCATTGTGTTATATCCCTACTATATACTCATTTATATTTAAATTAATTAATTTTATCATGTTTTATTGTTGTTAATCAAGTCTTTGTGGTCTCTCTCTTCCTTGGTTAATGTTCGTATTTGTCAATGTCTCACATCGCCTAATTAAGGCAATTATCGTCATCTCTCTTAGTTATATGTTCATATTGCAAACTGGAGAAGACCAAGTTAACGTCTTAAAATCTTGGTTATATTGAATGGCAGCGAAGGACTTATCTTCCCGTGGTATGTAATACCTTTATAGTGCCAGTTTTTTTGTTTTGATTTAAGCTGGCAAAATTTGTATGCATGTTGTTGACAAATAGGCTTGAATGAAATGATTATTTGGATCGTTTTTATCCTGCCATTCTGTCTTTGATTCACAAATCAATATTCTTTCGTATTTAAAGAGATGCAATTGCATACTTGTTTTGTGGAAGACCGCATTTGCTTTTGGGATTCGCAGTCGCATTATCTTTTTTATTGCATCTGAATGAAATATGCTGCCTTCTGTTGTTGCAGGCATCTGGAAATGTCACTCTTGAAACCATTAACAAGATTGGACAATCCGGGGTAACCTACATTTCTAGGTACTCATTTTTGCGATAATTTCTCTGTATTTTGTTCGGAATTGAATATTTCCTTGTACAGATGAGATGATTGGTTAACTGGCTTCCGTCTTGAGTTAGGCTCGCCGTGAGAAATGAAAAAGCACAAAAACGGGAAGCATCCCATGAAACTTTTCATGGTCAACAAGTTATTGTAATCTTTCTATTTTGCAGTGGTGCATTGACCCATTCTGTGAAAGCACTCGATATTTCCTTGAAAATTGATACGAAGCTTGCGCTTGAAGTCGGAAAGCGTACAAAGCGAGCATGATAATCGCGTCGACAGGGAAGCATTGGTCCCGATTTGAAGGGAACCGGAACACCAACACCCACATTGAGCTGAATTTGAATAAATTTTCTCGTAAATGGCATGTTACTTCTGTCGTCCCTTCCGTTCTTCAACCTCGGAAACTTTGATTGTCATGACTTAGGAGTAGTAGAAAATGTTCTGGTTCACAGGCTAATTTCTGCTCTGAAAATTTTACCTATCTTTCAAGTTCTTATACATCTCGGTAGATTTCCCGAGGCTCTTAAACTTAGGCAAATAATAATTTCTTTTGGGTTGGATGGACGGGTTTGAAGGTAATGATTTCAAAACAAATTTATTAGTTTGTTCGGGTAAATATATTTAACAATTTATTTCAAATCTCAAATTAATTATTTTTAAATCATTCAAATTAATCGTAACATAAAGTCATTTCAAATCTTTTTTTCAAATAATTCTTCAAATCCAAATGTTGTCACGTCAATAAATTAGGATAAGATACTTTTTGTAATATTTATGCAAATCAAAATTTTAAAGTTACAAGATCATATATTTTTGAAGGTCGATCTAAGTTGTATTTGCTCATAAACATGTAGTACAATTCTAACATACTCAATTAAATATTTGAATGGTATATCGTAACACCATTGACAAAGAAAGCACTCAAAATAATTATTCATATAAAAAATAGATTTTAATCATGTATATATTGGTACGCAATTTTGTTAGTCATGTATATTTTGTCGACTATAATGTTTTTTTTTTAATCAATTTTAGTTATTCTTGCCCAAATCATGTAATTAAATACTAATTTTATTGTTAATTTTTTGTAAGGACATGTCGAGATATATACGTGTGTGTTTGACGACGTAATTATAAATTTTAACAAAGATATAAGTAATTTATTTACATGATTTTGATGAAAATGATTAGATTCGATTAAAATAACATAATTACATTATTATAATAGATTCAACGAAACATACAGAACTAAAAATATCACACATCAATACATGCTTGACTATAAAAAAAATAACTTACTAAACTTGATTTGAAAGTGTAACTTGGCTACTTTAAATGTGCCCCTCGTATAAATTGTGATTAAAAAAAACACTAATATTATTTTTATTATTATTATTTTCCTATTTAAAGCATGATGGACCAAATACAATTGACATGTGTTCTAAAAAGCGATAAACGGTAGGCGGACGGTTACTCACCAGCCACCATATGTAAGTAAAAAAGAAAACCACCTAGACAGCTGCCTTACATATATAATTCTTTTTTATTTCCAAATGTTTTCAATAATTCACTAATATCGGATTCAAATTCAAAATCAATGACATATCATCCTCTTTTATCTGATATAGAATGATTGAAAAATATGTCAAATAAATTTTTTTTTTAAAACAGTAAAAAAAATAAAAAAAAATCTATATATTACATCAGA
>NC_133311.1:17047170-17051129 GCF_012295235.1 Primulina huaijiensis | reverse complement strand
ATATATAATTTGGAAATCCTATGAGGAAAGGTAGCTCCAGAACTAAATAATTGACAAGCGTTGGTCAAAAATTAGGTAACAAAGACAAGTAAATAGAACTCAAAAGTCAAAATAAAATTTTTTATAAAGTTAATTACTTATACCACGAGCGCATGATATTAGCCGCCATGACTATAAGGATTGATACTTAGTCTCTATGTGTAAATGCATATGGTAAGAGACGTGTTGTGAACCGGAGTCAGGTTATTATTTTTATTTGATTTAAAATTTTTAAAATAAGATTGAACTAAGAATTAATGACAAATGGTGTCTCTACGATACCGAAAAATTAGACAAAATTTTATATATAAAAAATAAATGAAAAAACCGAGTCACCCGAGCTTCTTCCCGAGCAAAAATCACAAAATTATTTCAATACTTATCGCTTTATCATATTCATATTCGAATTATATAACAATACATAAGACTAATATCATTTCATTTTTTCATTGTTTACTATTCTTGCATGTGATTGATTCTACTTTAAATAACATCATTCGAACATATTGTTATTGTAACCATTTGTAGATGAGAAAGGCTCGATCATTAAACATTTAACCATTCGACATTTCTTTCAATTCCGATCGCACATCTAGTCAAAAAGCAAAATGATGACAATGCAATTTGTTCATTTTACTTGTCCAAACACACTTTTTCCTCAAAGTGCTGGAATTCAATTTATAATCGAGTCGTACGATGATTTCAATATATTACTTTCACTTAGAGGTAAGTATTAGATTTATTTTTCCATTTATCTCGATCAAGAATAGACATATCAAGCGGATTAACCGAACGATTCAACTCGTCTTTTTTGGTAGGTTGGGACAACCCTCCTATTTTCTATGACGAGTAGGTCTCATGTGAGACTGTCTCACGGATTTTAATCTGGGAGACGTGTCAATCCTACCGATATTCACAATAAAAAGTAATACTCTTAGCATAAAAAGTAATACTCTTTCATGGATGATCCAAATAAGAGATCCGTCTCACAAAATACGACCCGTGAGACCGTCTCACATAAGTTTTTGCCTTCTATAACATAGCATATCGATCTGACGGGCTTAGACCATTTTTACGAGCGTGTATAATTAATTTTAGCCATTTTTATCGTATATGAAAGTATTATTTGTGTGATAAACAGTTATCCACTTTCCATATATTTAAAATGGGGATTGATGATAGGTTGTACCATAGTGGGGAAAGTGATGCAATACACTTTAATAAACTAACATGAACCCTTTTCTATAAACTTAACAGAAAAAAATTAATTTATTGAGTTTTTTTTTTTTTTTTGGAAATTGAAAGACCAATGAAGGGTGGGGGATTCTTTTACCAATATTGGGAGTATATATGGTCTTTTGAGAACATAATTGAAGAGATTTTGCCAAGGTGGGGACCTTGTCAACTCTAAATTGGAGAAGCTATCACGATCGATAAATTTGAAAAAAAAAATAATGAAAAAGAAAATCTTTAGATTCTTTGAGTAATAAAATTACAATATCCTCACATGGAGACGAGTCATGAATGATGATGATCGATGATAAATGAGTTACTAATTATGGGAGAGAAAAAAGGGGTGCTATTCTAATTGACTAAAGAGGAAAATTATTGTAGTAATATTAATGAAAAGACGATTCTTTCTTTCAGTTGGGGAAGAAGTTTCTTACAATCGAATCTCGAAATCGAGACCTGCCTTAGAAAGACGATCTGATCGATGAAATTTGTATATTGTTTATCGTTTTGAAGGATGATTCGTCTCATTTTTAGATCCATCTGTTGATCAATCGTGTGATTATATATATTTAATAATAAATGATAGCTTGAAATAAAATTAAAAATCCAAAATTATTTAAATTTATATATATATATTAATAATTTACAATATAGTAAGTTTTTTTTTGAGACAGTCTTACAGATTTTTTTCGTAAGACTTGTAATCTAAATAAGATATCTATCTCACGAAATTGACATATTGTGATATCGTTTCATGGAAATTTTTGTAATTAGAATATAGATATGACCCTCTCTGTCATAGTCGTCATTCCCTTACTAGCTAGGCCACCTATGAATGGACTGCACCCAATTTTTATTCAAGATTTAACTTATGGTATAGTTGTTAATTAAAGAAAACGCCAAGAAAATAAAGTTTTAGCTTATAGTACTCGAGAAAAATGGCCAATTGGTACGCATATATCGACAGGGATGCGTCTCCTCACACAACCGAAAGCAAACCAAAAGCTCCCAAATTATATTCCAAATAAACCAATCTTATACTAACCCAATTCTTGTTACTTTTTCTCTCGTAAGGGAAGTGTTTAAATATCTTAAAATACCCTAATATATGAATATATAAATAATACAATTTCGTCGTCTCGACTAATTAAAGGATGCCGATTTTTTCGCGAAAATCGTGTGTTTTTATTTATGCTCTCGATCTTTAGGTTAATTACATTAAATTTTATATTTTCCACTCATCAAAAGTTAAGTAGCTAGAGTTGTGTTTTATTTTCTTATGGGGTATCTTTTGTACGTTTCAAATGTATATTTCGTGACTCAAAATCGTGTAACTTGTAAAGTGTTTCTTTGTGGAATGCACACCTTTCTTTCTTTACTTAGTTTTCAAGGAATTTACCTNTATATATATGCACGGAGATTTTCTGGACACCCACTATGGACACTTATGTGAACACCGCCGATGTTACGTCTATTTATTCGATGTACAGTTTCATCAAATCCAATAAGTGGACGTCAGAGACTTTGTTCTAAACTTGAGACTTTGGTTTCAGATGAATTAAAAAAAAGTTATTAATATATTTAGAATGAGTACTTAAATTTTAAACTTCTGAAAATTTTATTCAAAGCTTAGAAAATGGAAGTAGGAGTGCTTAATCCTTATCCATATCCATATCCATTTCACTACTAGAGAGGAAACATTAGTTTTCAAGTAAATTTTTTTAAATTTTTTTTAAAGGAATTTTTTAATATTTTAATACACCATTTGTTTCTCGTACTTTTAATGTGTTTAATTAATTAATTAATTTTGATCGTTGCACATACACAAACGCAGTAACAAGTGTATTTAAATAAAATTCGGAATAATTCGATAAATGTGATTTTTATTCGGAAAATCACGCGTGACAATATTGTTTGGATTGGTCACAAGAACACATGATACAAAAAACGTACAAAATATTAGAAAATAGAATTCAGACAACGAAAATATGTGTCATTCTTCTGGAATTTAGCATATTTTGTACGTTTTATGAATAGAATTACAGTATTTTGTAAGAGTATGACTCACGTGACATGGTCCCACGGATTTATATTCATAAGACGAATTAGACACAATTTATACATAAAATGAAAAGTATTATTTTTGTAATACAAAATAATATTTTTTCACAGTCGAATCGGAAACTTATCTCAAAAAATTAACTCATGAGAATTTCTCATATAAGTTTTTATAATTTCGTAAAGAGATATTAAGAATCTTGTCTTTATTGAATTTTGAAAAGTTGACATATATATTTTGAAGTCATGAATCGATGATAAACCTACAAGTTGAAATATTGTGAGGATTATCTGAATATATATTGATATCTCATGGATGAGTCCACTATCCCTGGTTCGTCCTTAGTCCAAATGGAAGACAGGCCCATCAAAGGACCATGTATTCTCCTATAAATACCAGGTTTGAGTGTTTAATTCATTCATTCAATATATTATTTTTCAGCAGCACCCTTAGCTGCTCTCACCTCATATCCTCGGTCTCTGACTTGAGCGTCGAAGGGACTACACTGGGACACCCTCCCGGCCCCCTTCTAACGGTCTTCTTCGTGATTTCAGGCTCAGGACAATTTCAAAACCTGCGTCTAGACTAGTGACACTTGTCGGAATCGGACCCTAAATTTCCCGTGAGT
>NC_133311.1:17006354-17046730 GCF_012295235.1 Primulina huaijiensis | reverse complement strand
TACCATCAATTTAATCAAGTCACCATATATATTTTCACAAAATATCATGTGAGACTGTTTAACAGACCAATTTTGTGAGACTAATCTCATATACGACCAAATACGTGAAAAATAACTATTTTTTATGTCAAAAAGTAGAGTTACCGATTAGGGTTGACTCAACCCGGCCAATGGATTGGTCAACCAGATGGTGGGTTTTGGAAAACCAACTCGACCCGACACAGATTAATTCGTTTGATCTCGACCAGTACTCTACTACTCAAATATTTTCGTTCTCTTCTTTGGACAAAACTATATAATATTCTACCTTAGATGTTTAAAATATATATGTTGTTTTGATGGTGTGGTCGATCACCAACATAAAATAACACAAAATTTAATGCGATTTTAATTATTTACATTATCTAATTATATCCATGATGTCAACTTTTTAACACCATAGCCCCCACCCACCTAATGACCAAGGATAGGATTTGGTGGGGATACTGAAAAAGACCATATATAATTTTCTAAATTTTATTTTTAATATTTAAATAAATCTAATTAATTTTAATCCTCATAAATTTAATTTGATCAACTCAAATCCCTGAATTAGTGTAATTTTTTTTTTTGTCTATATCTGGTACTGTATGGACAAAACCAAAGCAACACCAATTGTGGTAAATTAGTGTATTTCTTGCATAGACTAGCTAGTGCTTAGGGATCATCATCTATTGTATTATTGCATGTAAATTATTTTGTATCTCTACATGTAAGATCATTTGACCAAAAAATGTTAATTCTATATCGACGATCTTTGTACCATATTGGGAACCATAGAGTATAACAGGAAGAAATATTATATATACACCAAGAGTGATACAAATTTGTTATATTTGAGATTCATCGTATAAAATTAACTCTTTGTCCGAATACACAAAAAATAACCCTTTTATATTATTTCGTTGAGATTTATTTATAATAATATGATTATTTGCCTACCACCATTAAATTTTTTTTAAAAAAAAACTATCAGATGGTTTTATTTTAATAAATTATCCGTTTCTCATGATTAATTCATTCTAGGGTTTTTCGTCAATCTAAAATAGAATTATATGATAAAATAAATCTACTTGCGTGGAACTTTACAAAACAAAAATATTCCTTCTGATTTACCTTTTTTCTACTATAATTTTCGCAGAACAAAACAAATATCAAATCAGCTTCGGTTGTGTTTGGAACGAAGGATTTGAATTTGTGAGAATTACGTATAATTCAAAGGACTAAAATGAAGAGGCCGTAGAAATCGAAGCGAAAAAAACACACTTGAGCAATGCAATATATTCCAAATCATCTGTTCTAAATTTGAGTCAAATGAAGACAAATTTAAAATCGACATATTAAATCTTTCCAACCAAATGCAACCTTCAATTTTTTTATTTTTGTTTTTTAAAGTTTATTGGGGTTTAATTTAACATCAAAATTCAAGACTGATTTGTATTTACAACATATTTTCCAAGTCAATATACGCCAAAAAAGTTGGAAAACATGGATTGCAAATGGTATGTCAACAATTATTTATCAATTATCAATAAAAAAAAAGTAAGTTTCACGTGAGATGATATATTGTGAGACGGTCTCACGGATTTATGTTCGATAGATTGAACTACCACATCTATATTTGGAGTCAAAAAGTAATATTTTTTAACATAAAAAGTAATACATTTACATGAGTAGTGTCAGATAAGAGATTCACCTCATAAAATTGATATGTGAGATAATATCATATAAGTTTTTGTGAATTAAAACATCTATTGTTTATTTTTGATAATCTATTTAGTGATATTGTTTTTCAGTCCAATATGTGGGCAAGAGATTTGACTGACATATCCTCCAATAAATGGTGCTTGGTGATGAATTAATCACCATATTTATTTACCATACCAACTAAAACATAAAGGCATAGTAAAAGCACCCACTCTGCATTTGAAAGTGGGATTGGACCAATTAACACATGTTTAACCAAATTTAGGAGTTTATACATACATACATATACGTATATATATGTGTGTGTATATGTATGTATGTATGTATATATATATTGAAATAATTATCATAAAATTTTAAAATTTCTTATTATATATGATTTTTTTAATATGTACCTTAGTAGAAGATGATTTGCTTAGGTTTAGCCGTTAGGTCTTGCAAATGCGATTGTATATTATGATTAGCTGGCAATTGCTTCATATTTAATTCCCGTTCTCGAAAAATGATCAGTCCAAAGTGCAATAAAATCCATTTATTTTATAAATCAATTCAAATATCGCTCACAAATCGATGCGAGAAAAGATATCACAAAATGGATAATATTTTCATGGCTAAAAGCAAGAGACATGGTTTACTCAATAAAGTTCAACAGATCATGTTTCTTAAAAATAAAAATAAAAATAAATTTTAAAATAATAATAAAAATGAATAAAAATAAAAAAGACACTAACTCATGTGCTATTTAACTTTTAGTTTTTTTTTTTTTGCTAAAAGCGTTGCCTAACCTAAAAATTCTCAAATATATTAAATGTTGATGGTTACTTCGCAGGCAAAAAATATTTAATTCCAGGATCTGTTTCTGACCAATAGTATCACAGATCATTCAATTTTCCAAAATTAAAAATTATGGGGAAAAAAAAATCAACAACCAACAACTGTATTATTTTATGAGTAAGTCTATGTGAGACGGTCTCACGAATTTTTATCTATGAGACGGATAAATCCTATCGATATTAACAATAAAAAGTAATACTTTTAGTATAAAAAGTAATACTTTTTAATGGATGATCCAAATAAGATATTCGACCAACGAAATTGATCCGTGAGATCGTCTTACAAGAGTTTTTGTGTTATTTTATATAATCCATCAAATTAATTAATGAAAAAGATTATTAATTAAATTGTCATGCTGACCAATAGCTGAAATGGAAGGGCCACTTACCAATGCAATTCCAAGTCACCTTTGCCTTTGAATTAATTAAATATTAGTAGCACAATATTGATGGTAGAAAAACAAGGAAATTTGTTGGATTTCATTTTCATTACATGAAATCCAATGAAAATGAAATTAGCTAGTGAAATTAATTGTGACGAATCACAATTTACTTGAAATAACTTAATATAAAAGTAAAAATATATATTTATAATTTGAAGGAAAAAAAAAAAGAATTTACGTGTAGAACTTGAATTTTTTTTTGGGTATGAATAGCTTTATTTTTTTATTATAATTGTCATGTTTCTTGGTGATACAATTTAATAATTAATTCCCAAAAAGTGATGGGAAATGAAAATGACAAATTTGAATCGATGTAATTATTCCACTTTTCCCGTTTCAGATATACATATTTGTTTATTTTTCGTACATATTAAAAAAGTATCGAAAAAGAAAAGTTTTAAAAAAAATATATTATATTTTTATTTAATTTATTTTAAAAATGATTGTACGTTTTTTTAAATTTAGTTAACCGAAATATAATAATAAATAACAAGAAAAAATTATATATTTGAGACAATCGAAAAATAAATCGACATGTAAGATGAGAGAGAACCACTTAATGTATATGCTTTTTGTGAATATATTACACATGAAATGCATGAAATAGACCTAATAAAAATAAATAAATGCATGAAATAGACCAAAATCACGTACATGTGTGTGTGTGCAAAATATAAAAAGGGGTAAAAGGGAAGAAAGTGGTAAAAGCTAAGGTACATGAACAGATTGTATTTGGTTGAATATTTTAATGTTTATGAGTTAAGAAAATGAAGGTATGCAGGAAACGGTGGGGAGTAACGAGGAAAAAGAGTCGTTTTTCTCGTTGTTGAAGAAGCAGAGGCAGCAAAAAGTAGTTACGGAGATGCGAGCTTCCACTATGGCAACTGCAAATATTAGAAAGGAAACCTCATCTGTACTCTTCCTTTTCCTGCTTTTCATTCTTGTTCTCTTCATAATTTAGTCCTCATAATATATTAACATCTCACACAAATACTTGTTCCTCTTCTTTTTTGAGGCATCAACATTTGGTTTCTTTGCTCTTTATTTCTTGTTTTGCATATCTGAAACAAGCCCACATCTTTACTTTGATTTTCGTGATCTGGGTTTGTTAGATATCTTTTTTTATTATTATTTATTCCTGAGGAATTTTTGCGTACGGAGTTTTGAGAACTTTCTTGATTCTACCGTGTTGAGGGTGGGTGGACTTTCTTTGGACATCTCAGCTAATTTTGTGGGTCAGCTGTTTGATTGAGGGGAGTGAGTTTTTGTGTGCCAGCTCTGGGTCTCGTGTTCTCTTTGATGAAAGATTTTATCTTGATGTATAATGTCGATGATTCTGGGATTGGTTGACTTAAGTTTCAAGGTGTTGAATTTTTTTCTGAAATTCACCTGAGGATTTCAGAATTTCTGTAACTGCTTGTCTTGAAAACCTTTTTACTTTTTTTCTCGTAAACCTTACAACTTTTGATGTAAGAGTTTTAGGTTTGATGTAGAATTGTGGATTTGATAACTAATCGAGTATAGTTTCTGAAAATTCCTTCTGTGTTTTTCTTAGGGGAAAAGGAAAATATCTTACACCATAACAGGAATAGAAGAAACCCGTCATTTTTATTGTGGGTTTTGACAGTTTTTGATAGCTAATTAGACCAAGTTTCTATCTTATTAGATTATAATCAACATTTATTGAACAAAAGAAGTAAGAGAAGGGTTTAGTGTTGCAGTTATTGTCTAGGAGGCCAGATTTTCGTGTTATGCGGGAGGATATTGTGGTCTATGGGAATACCTGATAGTTCTCTTCTGGATTTGATAGGGAAAGTTAGGTCTTGGATTTCTTGGGGTACTAGTGATTCAAATTCCATTTCCTGTGGCTTTTAGATGAGTGATATCAATTGCACTTCTTGTTGCCATTGCAACAATAGTATGTTGGATTCTAGCATTAAGTGTAAATGTGAAAGCTGTGGACGGCTACTTTGTGGTGATTGTGTGCAAGGCCTGGCATCTATGAATTTTGTTTCGACTGGTAGTTTAAAGGAGACAATGGAGACTGTCTTTAGAATCAATTCCTGCCAGTTTTGTTCTGAGCTTCGCCCTCGTGGTCAAAATGTTCGAAGATGCAGTGGTAAAGTCTATCCTTCTGAATCTCCAAGACAAAGCCCAGAACCACCATCACCCAGTTTTAGTGGTGAGGAATTTGATGGTGACTCCCCATACGCTCTTACTAGAAGTAGTGATGCGTCTTTTTCAAATAATCCATCTCCGTTGTCTGTGAATCGCTCGCCAAGCAGGTAAGAAATTGAAGTTCTTTGTTGCGAAGTTGTATCCAATATTCTCTTTTCTTTTGTTTATTCAGTTTACCTGTTATAACTGAAGTATATCTTGTTTTTTTCTCTATTTAGATTGACATAACAGATAGGAGCTGACCAATTTCACTATATTTATTTCAATGTAAACTTCGAATTTTCATGTTTCATTCAATTTCCCGATAATACACATCATGTTGGTTGAGCAAATATATTAAGACTTGTATGTATTTAGCTGGCTGCCACTAATTATTATGGATGGAATTAGTGCATAATGAGATCAGTTGGTGTCTGTTAGTTCTTATGAGATCTTATTTTTATTTGGTTTAAATTGCTGTTATAGTTTGTCCTTTTTGTGTTTCAAATATATATTTTTATGCTTGTTATTGCAGGACTGATGAAGATGATGGTGAGGAATTCACAAGTTCCTTTTTCCGCAAGTCAATTGAATACTTTCATGATACTCCTGCTGTAAATTCTGGTAGTGTTAGTACTAGAAACGAAATTTATAATTTTACATCTGTTGGATCAAAAAACCCTTCGGGTAGCCCCTCTAGGATTCATATTACTCCCAATAGAGTCGGGCATTATGTACAGCAAGGGAAAGGGAGAGCCTTGATGGACGGTCCCTTTGATCAAGAGCATGCGATTTTAGAAAGGCCTGCTAAAGGGAATCGACATACGGAAAAGGTTGATGATACATCAGCATTACCGAGTTCAAGTGAGAAGGTGACACAACCATTGGATTTTGATAACAATGGTCTGATTTGGTTTCCCCCTCCCGCTGATATTGACAGTGATGTGGGGGAAACCAGTTTCTTTACTTACGATGATGAGGATGATGAAGTTGAGGATTCGGGTGCAACAATTTTCCGTACGACTAATCTTGATAACTCCTTTTCGGCAAAGGAAAAGCAGAATGTTGACAAAAATGAACCCTTTCGAGCTTTGATATTGGGGCATTTTAGATCTCTTGTGTCACAGCTTTTGCAAGTACAAGGTATAATCACATCCGAAGAGAATTCTGCTGAGAACTGGCTCAACATAATAACAACAATAGTGTGGAATGCAGCAAACTTTATAAAGCCCAACACTAATCGAGGAGGTAGCATGGATCCCTGTGACTATGTGAAGGTTAAATGTGTAGCTTCTGGAAGTCCAAGTGAGAGGTGAATATATATCTGTTGAATTTTTTTCCTAATCCTCACTCCTATGTTGATGGTGTATGTTTAAGTGAATATTCGTATCAATGCAGTAAAGTTGTCAAAGGAATAGTATGTACGAAGAATATAAAACACAAGCGCATGACATCTGAATACAAACAGACTAGAGTACTTCTCTTAGGAGGGGCACTTGAGTACCAAAGGGTCCCTAATCAGCTGGCATCTTTCAATACATTACTGCAACAGGTTCAATCCCGTTTCATTTCTCACTTCATTTCTTTCACAGCGGAAGTATTTGCATGAATATTACGAATATAATTTGTGAATCAGGAAAATGATCATTTAAAGATGATTGTTTCGAAGATAGAGGCCCATCGTCCCAATGTTCTGCTAGTGGAGAAAAGTGTATCTTCGTTTGCTATAGAGCATTTGTTAGCAAAAGAGATCTCTTTGGTTTTAAATGTTAAAAGACCACTATTGGAGAGGATTGCGAGATGCACCGGTGCTTCTATAACCCCATCAACTGATCATATATCAGGAACAAGGCTGGGGCATTGCGATCTGTTCCGTTTGGAGAAAATTTCAGAAGAGCATGCACCTCTTAATCAATTAAACAAAAGGCCATCAAAAACCTTAATGTTTTTTGAAGGTTGTCCCCGGCGATTAGGTTGCACGGTAAAGTGATTTCAAACTCTTGTAAATCATGTTTAAAAAAAATTCTGATCATTCTCATTTTGAACTTTTGGCATGTTCCTTACTATTGTATCATAATCAGGTCGTATCTGTTTCAATTGTATGTTTTGTTTGTTTCCATATTGATCTGCCATTAGTGAGTGGATTAGTGTCTTGGCTATGTTAATTCTCAAAGAACCTCTGTCTATTAATTTGGGAACTGGCTGCTGTAATAGTCTGTCAATTTATAAGGTCTTCTCCTTGGTCTAACATCCCACCTCGCCGCAAAAAGTATGATCAGTGTTTGATATTGATCTCATGCTTGATTAAAATGGTCAATTGTCTTTGTAAAGAAAATCACAACAAGTAATTTCCGGAGTCCTTTTGTTAATGCAAGTGCAATTTTTTTGAAAGTTCTGGAATAAATTTTCAGAAGCTTTTAGAATGTAACAATCTGAGTTAACACCTGGCATGGGATTTCTTCCCACGATGTCCTTTGTCATTGCTTTAAAATGGTAGTAATAACATGGTTGAAGGCACACGCCATATTGTGATAAGATACTGTTGAGAAGTACATTTGCTGAAATCACAATGCACACAAGCTCTGATATAATCAATAATATTCTGTATAATTTTAATCTTGGAGTCATGAAATGAAGCTTTTACCAGATAATGAATTGCTGATGAGTATTCTTTGAACTCTGTTTGTATTTAGAAGTACATTTGCTGAAATCACCATGCACACAACCTCTGATATAATCAATTGATATTCTGTATAATTTTAATCTTGGAGTCATTAAATGAAGCTTTTACCAGATAATGAATTGCTGATGAGTATTCTTTGAACTCTGTTTGTATTACAAGATCGAATGAAGCACGTTCAATCTCAACTCATTCTGAATCTTGTTGAAAAAACATATCATTTTCGGACAACATCTTATGCAGTTCTTTCCTTCTCATTCTTGTTTAATTTTTCTAGAGTTGGACTCAATGGTTGCCTTAGTATTGATGGATTTAACCTTCATCAATTGAAAACCCATCATCTATGTTTGGAAAAAAAAGTTGGGGAATTTAATTGTCCTTGAAATTGAATATACTTGTAAACCATCTTTGAGAGCATTTGAAATTCCTTTATCCTTTCATAAGATCCATCGTCAAATCCAAGTCTATCAATCCAAACTTAGCCTAAGGAAATATCGCATAAAAGGTATCATTGAGCTTTTGGGATAAAAGTTTGTAGTTTTGCTGCTTTGACCGAATATTCGATGCTCTTGAATCAGTCTAACATAAAATTTGGACTACCTTTTTGTTTATGAATTGATGATGAGCACTTGGTAATTGCTTTCATTGTCACAGTCATCAAACAACTCTTAACTTCCATTAGTTGGAGTCGGCTGTATGGATTATTTTATCCGCTCCACTTGTTTGAATTTAAAGTCTAGGTGTTTTACTCAAGAACTTCATGCCTAGCCTCTCCTAGCCTCTCCTAGCCTCTCCTCTGTGTCTACCATCCTAACATTGTTAAAAATTTCTAACAAGCGACAGCCTCCATCTTGTTTCCATAGAAAGTAATACATCTTCATATGGTGAATTTATTTTAAACTTTGCAGCCAAAT
Source organism: Primulina huaijiensis (assembly GCF_012295235.1). Lineage (NCBI taxonomy): Eukaryota > Viridiplantae > Streptophyta > Magnoliopsida > Lamiales > Gesneriaceae > Primulina > Primulina huaijiensis. Next base: position 17,037,957 of record NC_133311.1, on the reverse strand, counting down.
GTGCTATAGCTCGGGAACCCCTGAAAACATCGTTCTAAGAAAAATCAGTGTACTTGATTTTGATTTCCTACCGTTGGTATCTGTGTATGCTAGGTGCATTACTGATAGATGTTGAGTTTGTCAAGTTGTTCGTCCCTGAGTAAAATAGGAAGGACGTGAGGGTAAACTTATTCTCTACACATCTTATAGGTTGTCCTGAGGGGTTCATCACGTGAGGAGCTTAAGAAGGTAAAAGATGTGGTCAAGTATGCTGTCTTTGCGGCTTATCATTTATCACTACAGACTTCATTTTTTGCTGATGAGGGCTCCAGTCTTCCTAATATGAATGGAAAACCCTTCCATATCAATCAAGAGAAGATGATTATCGATAAGTCCATCTCTGCTATCCTCGATTCAGTTGTGACCACCAGTGACGGGGAAGAAGTCAATGTCCGAAATAATGATTTTGAATCTGCTGATCTCAATTTGGAGCTTGGATTGCAGGAATCTCTGTCTGAGCTTGGGGACACAGGTTATGGTATTTCTTTGCCAGAAGAGGTACAATACAAAAATGTTCAATGTGCACTATCTGAGGCATGTGAGGAGAATTTGGCATTGGATGTAAAACTTGACGAAGCAAGGTCTACTTGTTCGAGAAATGTAAATCATACCCCAACAGAATCATCAGGTCAAATGGATGGGGTTTATGACATTGAAACCTCCAGTGAATGCTATTCTACTAATGACAGTTATCAAAGCATTGTAGTTTCTTTCTCTAGCCACTGCATGCTTAATGGAACTGTATGTGAACGTGCCCGTCTCCTTCGTATAAAATTCTACGGCCCATCTGATAAACCGTTTGGGAGATATTTGAGAGACAATATGTTTGATCAGGTAAGACTTTGATGGATTATGTAACTTTTCTGGTTTCTATGATTGACTTATTCATTTCAATTTGTTTTCCCAGTCGTCCCTCTGTCGCTCATGCAAGGAATCAGCCGAAGCCCATGTCATTTGTTATACTCATCAGCATGGAAATCTTACTATAAATGTGAGATATCTTCCCTTGATTAAGCTTCCTGGGGAGCGTGATGGTAAGATATGGATGTGGCATCGATGCCTCAAGTGTGCATACACGGAAGGTGTTCCATCAGCCACTCGAAGAGTGGTTATGTCTGACGCCGCCTGGGGACTTTCTTTTGGAAAGTTTCTTGAACTTAGTTTTTCAAACCATGCCACTGGCAATCGTGTTGCAAGCTGTGGTCATTCTCTGCAGAGGGACTGCCTCAGGTTTTTTGGGTACGTCACTTGACATTCTCTTAGATTGCAGCATAAATTCCTTTGTATGCTTGCAAATATAAATTACCAGTTGAAATGTGAAAAAGAGGCAAATACCTCTTCTGCAAAATAAAGTGGCAAAAAACATTAAGAAACCCGCGTGTAGTAAGAGCATTATTTTATGATATAAATTGATCATCATATCTCTAATATGATATGAACTCTTTTTAGAGATATAAAGGTACACTAGTGGTTTTATACCCTTGAAGCTGTCATTAGACTCCATGTGGATAGTATTTATGTACGCGTAGTATGAGCCACTTTAATTTTTCATACGGAACTAGTTTTCTTCCTTGTAAAACAAAGTTTTTGCAAAACCTTGTGTTAAGTTGCAGTAGTAGTGAAACAATGAAATTTTTTTGAACTTACATCTTGGACAGATTTGGAAGTACAGTTGCTTTCTTTCGTTATTCTCCCATAAGCATCTTTTCTGTTCATTTGCCTCCACCTATCCTTGAATTCTGTGCTGGTGAACAAAGCTGGACGAGGAAAGAAGCATCCGAGGTTCTTAAAAACCAAAAAAGCTCTTTTTTCAAGTGCTTTTATTGTTTTATTAAGTTGGTAGCTTGACGATCTGTCTCTTTATCCGTAGCTTTTGAAGAAGGCAGAACTCTTGTATGCCAACATATCGGACGTTCTTCAGGAAATGGAAAACAAAAGCTCATCTTCTATTCATAAATTATATGACACAAATGACCACGTGTCAGAACTAAAGCACATACTTGCCAACGAAATGGAGTATTACAAAGTGAGTACTAACTGGCATCCAAGCTACTCAATCTCTGTAATATTTATCGTCTCTTACATTATATTTTAACTAATCTAATCATGCAATTTTAATATATTTTTATGAAAATTTCAATGATGTGTCAGCTTCTCGGGCTTTCTACTTTGTAGGATTTGCTCCAATTAGCTGACAAAGATATTCGACAGCATGATATAGAGGGACCTGACATTCTTGAAATTAATAGATTGACACATTCTCTTGTAATCCGTTCACAAGTTTGGGATAGACGGCTATGTCAACTGGAGTCCTTCAAGAAATGTTTCAGAGTGAATGCTCCAAATGATGATGCACCTTTGACCAAATTGAATGATTCTGATACACATTTGAAGGATGGCTGCCTTGCTGTTGGTCGTAAAGACACTGTGCCTTTCGATCCCATATTAGAGAAATTTCCAGTCAGAGCTATGCCTCCCAATTCTGAAGAGTCTGATGATTCCCCTTGTGATTTGAAAGAGAAGTTTTCATTTATTGCTTTCTCAGACAATAAAGAGGATGTAATGCACCAAGATGAGCATGGTACTGTCAATATGACTTCCTTAGAACGCCACCCGTCGGCTGGAACAATCCTTTCTGATAAGATAGATTCAGCATGGTCTGGGGCTGATATTATAAACACAGAATCTACCTCATCTAGGGAAATCAATCGAAAAAATAATACAACTTTTAAAAGACTGATGCTACCAACAAGAGTTTACTCTTTCGATTCTGCTCGGATGTTCCAAGAACGAATGAGTAAAGAACTGTCGCCTCCTTCACATTTTTCAACTATTCGATCTTTTCATGCCTCTGGCGATTACAGGTACATGATCAGGGACCCCATTTCGTACATACGAAGTTACCATGAAGTTGAAAAACCAAATCTTTTGTTGGCTACATCTGGTTCATTTATCTCTTCAGCGTCACTTTTGCCTGAAGGTGCAAGATTAATGGTTGCCCAAAATTCCCTAATTGATATTGTACTTACTGTTTATGACGACGAGCCGACGAGCATCATATCTTACGCCCTTAGTACCAAACAGTATGAAACTTGGATCATTGATATACCAAATGGGGTTGAAGGAGGATCAGATGCTAGTCCAATCAGCAAATCATCATCGCTGGCTTCCAACCTTTCAGCATGGCAGTCTTTCGGTTCTCTCGATTTGGAATACATGCACCATGGAAATCACTCCCCTGAAGATTCTTCATCTATGGTCGGTTCGCTATCTAGCGATCTGAAAAGTTCACCTCATCTAAGGATTTCTTTTGAAGACGAGCATTTTAATGCTGCTGGAAAGGTGAAGTTTTCTGTCACTTGTTACTTCGCGAAGCAGTTCGATGCTCTACGGAGGAAATGCTGCCCTAGCGAAGTGGATTTTATTCGTTCCCTGAGCCGTTGTAGGAGATGGAGTGCACAAGGTGGGAAGAGTAATGTTTATTTTGCCAAATCATTTGACGAACGATTCATAATCAAACAGGTAACTAAGACCGAGTTGGAATCTTTCAATGAATTTTCGCCAGAGTATTTCAAGTATTCGACAGATGCTCTAAACTGGGGAAGTCCAACCTGTCTTGCCAAAGTTCTTGGCATATATCAGGTTCGCACGTGTCTCTTGCTTATGGGATTATATTATAGCTGTGTTTACTATTTCTTGGTTATATATAACATTATTTCAAATGGTAAACAACAGGTCAACGTCAAACACTTGAAAGGTGGCAGGGAAATGAAAATGGATTTGATTGTGATGGAAAATCTCTTCTTTAGAAGAAATGTTTCAAAAATTTATGATTTGAAGGGCTCACTGCGATCACGATACAATTCAGACCCAACAGGAGCAAACAAAGTGATGTTAGATCTGAATCTCTTAGAAACAACGCGTACAAATCCTCTATTTCTTGGAAGCAAAGCTAAAAGAATCCTAGAGAGAGCTGTTTGGAACGATACATCATTCTTGGCGGTACGCTGTTCTGCCTGCCCTGAAAATGTGATAAAATTGTGGGATTTTTTGTTTATAACTTTTGTTACCAATGCTTGTCTGATTATCTTTGACCTCAAATGGTAGACAAAACAGAGGCATAAAGATATCTCATTTTTCACACCGAGTGCTGGCACTCAAATTTTACTTTGAATCAATAGAATCACGCAGTACTATTTTTGCATTTTCCATGGCGTGTCCATGACAATTATTTACACTTTCGATTGATCAGTGCAATGGATTATTCTTTTCTGCTATGAAACTCTTTTTTTACTGTGTATTTTATCATATCATTTCATTTGCATGCTTCAAACTTTTACGCGTATTTCTCTCATTTTACAGTCGATCGATGTCATGGATTACTCATTACTAGTGGGTATAGATGAGGATCGAAACGAGCTGGTAATAGGGATAATTGATTTCATGAGACAGTACACTTGGGACAAGCATCTGGAAACATGGGTGAAGACATCTGGGATACTTGGTGGGCTAACGAGTGCTTCACCCACTATTATTTCCCCTAAACAGTACAAGAAAAGATTCAGAAAAGCTATGACCAGTTACTTTCTTACAGTACCAGATCAATGGTCATCCTAAGTATTTTTTCCCCCGAATTTCTATCATATATCTACTATTTATTCACCTTTTTTTTTTGTTGGAGTTAGGATCCAACAAGACGTGTATCCACCATTGTTGTAAGTAACATAAGCTTCAGCCAAATATTTTTTTATCCATTGTACGATTTAATAAAACTGGTAAAACTAGTTCTAAATTTCGATCACTTTCTACCTTTGATGCAAAAGAGGCAATGTTGACAATTGTGAGGTGTTATTTAAGCTTTGGCAAAAACTTGTGTGAGATGGTCTCACGGATCGTATTTTGTGAGACGGATCTCTTATTTGGGTCATCAATGAAAAAGTATTACTTTTTATATTAAGAGCATTATTTTTATTGTGAATATCGGTAAGGTTGACTCGTCTCACAGATAAAGATTCGTGAGACCGTCTCACAAAAGACCTACTCTTCAGGAGTATATAGTGTGTATTTTGTGTGATAATGTTTGGATAATATGAATCAAAATTAAGGATATATTGGGTTTTTTTTTCTTAAGAATGTCAATCGTTAATCATAGAGCAACTTTAATTAGGTTAATTAATTAAACTAATTAACTATTTATAATTGAATGATTTTTTAAAACAAGCGTTTAGTTTTCAAATTATTTATTTTAACGTCTCTTAATAATTTTATTAGGCATGTACATAATTAACATAATATATAAGTGCATAATATTAACACTAAGATGAAATTGATTAATTGAAAATATAAACCAATGAACTAATTGATATTATCATTATTTTGTGAGTTTTTCCAAGTTCTGTGATAGTTGATATTGCAATTATTAATTGTTATGTTCTATATAAATACTTTCATATTATGTATACAAAGTATGGTCAGTATAAAGTGTGTCGAGGAATGTGGTTGTATTCCGAGATGTTTGTGTTGTACTTATGATTTGCACAATTTACATGTTCTGAATATTTATATTTATGTGTGATCATTTATTGATCTTTTTTATAATAATTATTATTTAGTTTTATTTATTTGCGTATCTATTTATTTAAGGAGGCCAGTTGGTTGCACGTGTAAAGAGAGAATCACTTCCAGCACTTGCAGTTCAAGATCAATAGGTTAAAAAAATGGATTTTTGGTCATGAAATCCAAATAAAAAAATGGAAATTTTTTTAATAGAAAAATCACAAGAGAATTTTTTTAAAAATTAATAACTAATGTAAATAAATTTTTTCCTATTCATTTTCATGATATGTTGATGCATTGAAAGTTATTATGTTGTAAATGAAAAATTATATCCAAGCAAAATAGACGTTTATTTTAAGATAAATATTGTAACATAATATTTACTTTAATATTTTTTTCATTTGCAATATGATTTAATAAGTAAATAGTAATCATTTTTTAATTGAATAATTATTGATAGGATCAAGCGTTTGTCATTAGATCAAAAATTATAGCTGTTAATTTCATTATACTTGTTGCAGCGCAGAGTGCACATACTGAGGTGATAATGGGTCGGGATATGACCTAACCAACTTGATTAAGCGACGCAATATCAACAGTTTGACACACCAAAACTTCAGGAGGTCATTCATCTCACTATTACTTTCACTATTGTATGCTTAACTCAACAATTATAAAATCTGATTTATTTGTACCTTAGAGAAATTGCAAAATACAAATAAAACTTATTTATAATTATACTTTCCAAAAAAATTTCTAAATAAATAAATCTATATCTTTGTATATTAAATATAAATCGATCTTGTTTGCAGTAAGTAGAAATAATTAGAACGAACAACGCAAATGGAATTAGACAAAAATATTGTTCAGTGTAAGAGTGTCTAGAGATTTTTTATTTATTCACAAAAATAGCAGAATCACATTAGAAAAATCAAAATTAGCATGAAATCAACTTCTGAATTTGAATCAAAATGAACGAAAGCAGAAGCACAATTTGGGACTAAATAACGCAAAAACAATTGAAATATATCATGTTTTTCCGATGATTTAACTCTGATAAAAGCTTCAATGGGGTGTTTCAAATGTTGCCCTTCTGTTGTGCTTTACATCTTTTGCATATTAGAATTAGAGTTAGAATTAAATTTACAATTATATATGAAGTTCATCTCAAACAATGTGGAAATAATTTTAGAAAAAAGTCTACGTAAAATTATGTATTGAATAAACTATTTCAATTTCAGAAAGTTCAAATTTTTTCTCCTTTTTGGCTGTTTAATACTTCTTTTTGCTAATGGAAGTATGCGGACGGATTATTTTGATAATTTCTTCAATTGGCATTACAAGTTTTTCCATACCAACGAAAATGCATCAACACCTCCTCACCCGGAGGAGGTCGTGTAGGATCGTGAATATCGAGTGATACTGATCAGAGCCATGATGTATGCTCATAATAAAAAGTTGAATATCGAACAGTTAGCGTAAAAAAAGGAATCGAATTTTATTACATCAAATGATCAAACAATCGAAGCTCCTTAGATCCCTGATTCTCTGTTATTTAACAGAGTGTCAAGGGCATAATCAATCTTTTTGGTCATGAAAGAACTACAAAACAAATCAGTCGAACAAATTCTTGCCACTCGAGAGTAAGGTAAAATATATGCTGACATGAGAATTTCTTGATTTCTCGTGTCTCAATCTTTCATCTTTTCACACACCCTAAAACTCGTGTAAAAGTAAATGTCAGATGGATGATCCATGGAACAAACAAACAGTGAGTCCTTTAGGGATAATAAACCTGTCAAAGCTGTTGAGATTTACGAAGGTGCTCCAACAATGACGCAGCCTTCCTTTTAGCCCTTTCTGTGCCATTTTTGGCAAGCTCTGAGAGCGGTATTACAGCACCAAGTCTGCTTAAACAACTGAGATTTTCACTGTCCCTTTTGCACAAGGAAAGTAAAATGGCAGCTGCATTTTCCTTGTTACGAGGCAAACCAGTCCGTAAAAGATCGATTAAGATGGGTATGGTGCAAGCTTTAAGGATGGCCAATTTTGCCTCATGATGGTTGGCTAGAACTGAAAGAATTGTCAGAGATTCATCAACCATTAAACTGCTTGAATCTGTAAGCATTTTTAACAAAGCACTGATAATCCCGGCTCTAACAGCCCTTCCCTTGTTTCCTTGATAGATACACAGATTGAATAACGCTGTTGCAGCATCTTTCTTCCCTCTAGAGCTTCCATTCTGAAGCAAATCCACCAAAGCTTGTATTGCCCCCGATGCACCAATAATAATTTTGTTTTCATCAGCAAGAGACAAACTGAAGAGGGTTGCTGCTGCATTCTCTTTTGCTTCCATACTTCCAGATCTGAGGACTAGAACAATAGAAGGAATCGCATTGGCAAGCATGATGAGTCCTTTGTTATTGTCAAATATGGAAAGATTGAGCACAGAAGTAACGGCATTTTCTTGAATTTCACTATCCTCAGATGTCAACATACTAACAAGAATTGGAATTGCACCAGCTTCTGCAAGCAAGATTCTGTTGTCCGTACTTCTTTTGGATAACGATCGGATTTCAACTACCGCAGCTCTACGTTCCTCTATTGATCTGCTTGAGAGCTTACGAACAAGTGCTTCAACTGCTGCAAAGTCACCAGTAACATCACGCAGAGATCCATCACTCTTTCTTATTTTCCCATTTACTAGTCCTGTTGGCTGCTCTATATTGTGTTTCAAGCACCACTGGGATATCAGACTTCTCAAAACGTAATTTGGAGTTAGAGTGTGATGCTGGAGCTTCTGCTGTGTTTTCGGGCACGTAGAGTTCCCACAGTCGATCCATCTCTGTATGTAAGATCTCTCATAGGTCTGCAAAGACATTATGTAACTAGATTAAAAGCATTACACATTCAATTTTCTTACCATGTACCAAGATATGTTTTCTTGTTTTTTTTCTGAGTTGCTTAGTAAGAAAGGCCAACTGTACCGATATTTTATCAATGTGAATCTCACCTGCCCGGTTGCAACAATTACTGGATCCCTCATAAGTTCAAGAGATATGGGGCAAAGGAAATCTTCAGGAAATACATGAGAATCTGGTTTCTTGTTCTCCTCCACACTTTTGCAGGTTGAACTTTTGACAGTCCTACTACTCGAATCATTCAAGATATTAACCTCTGATGATGTCAATAAGGTCCTCAAACTATCTTTTTCGTAAACAACATCATCCAAATTGTGGCTTTCCAAGTTGCCTTCGATTGGACCTTCCATGTTTACGTCAACTTCATGAGTGATAATGCCAATATTTTCTATATGTAGACTTCTGGTAAGCCAGTTACTTGACTGGAAAGGATCAATATTCTTGTCCAGTGGATGAGACAAGGCCCTGCATAGTACGTTCGAGTTAAGAGGTCCACCATATCTTTCCGTGGCTCGTCTCAACTGTGCCTTCACTAATTCAACCTGGCAAGTAGATTATGTCAAATTAGCGTACAATTCAAACACCACATACATATGCTCAAAAGTCAAGACCAACCTCAACCTGTTCGTATACTTCTTCTGATATGTCAAAAGCACCATATGGTAAGTTAGCCAGCCCTTTCTCTAATGTCCATGTCACACATTGAAATTGAAAGGAGATTTTCTTCATTGCTCCATCCTTGAACCAAAGGAAAACAGATTTCAGGACAGGCATTAACATTTTATAAAGACAAGGAACTATCAGCTCACACTCGAAACTATGAGATATTAATCAAACAAACAATTGTAGCTCAAAAAGAGATGAGCATAAACAAACTTTATGACAGATATCTATAACAAATGATAGCTATGAACATGATTGATTGTCTTTTGATCTACTGATTGAAGCACACTGGTTTCAAATAACTTTTTTTAAAAGAAAAGAGAGAGTTCGATGCATAGTACATATGCTCCCAAGTCCCATCAACCATTTTATTTTTAAGCATGCACTTCAGACCATGTTTCATTTAAAAAGATACTCATCTCCAAAGGCACAATACATAATAAGCACAGAGACACCTCAAATCAAATCAGTAGAAAAAGATACAATTTAATATTCGACTGACCGATTTAAATTTTTGCAAAACTAATTATATGTGGAGAACCAACAAGTTCAGAACCCCATCTAAGGACATCGTTGCCACACTGAATGTACTGATAGAACAGTCAACAGTTTCAAACCTTCAGATCAGAACATAGAACGAGCCCGTTTCAATGGGGTGGATCCGCGGTGAATCTAGCAAAACTAGAATATTCAATAAAAGTACACAAATATTTCAAATCAATCAAACTCACGAAAGATGAAAAAATCACATCAATTCAGCACATTGACTAAAGAAACAACCTTAAGCAGAAAGGGGCATATTATACACAATTGACTTATGAAATTACCGAAGAAATCAAGGAATTGTCAACGTTGTTAGCAGCAGAAACGAGACTTCTCGCAGCCTGAAGGGCAACGGTCAGATCAGAGAAGCCCAATTCAGCATTTTCTTCAACTTTCTCGTTAGACTCCCCGATTTCTTCAAGAAAATGGGCCAACAGTGAGACTCTTCGAGCCAGGTCGGAACAGTCTTTCTTAAAAAACCCGGAAAAACCAGCAGCTGAGATCCGAACGATGTCCCGCACTAGGCGGAGGGGTGTGGGGATGGCTCCGCCATTTGCCGCCGCGGCGTCCCCGTCGGCCATTCTGAGCGGAGAAAAATCGGTGTGGGGTGTTTGCTTTGCTACAATAAGAATGAAGCCAACATTGTAGTAAATTGGGGACAACCAAACNTGGAGACAAATATGTAGTACCACGAGATGTTAATGTGAATATCATGAAAAGATTCAATGCATTCCACAACTCAATGTGTCTATGAAATGTATACCAACAGAAGTTTATAATATCGATTTTTTTATATATGTATGTGCGCACGTACACAATATATTAATGTTTTTTAGGTACATATATCTCTATGTGTGTGTGATATTCAATCTGGTAAGTTCGGTATATTGAGTAAAGGGACAATTTTGTTTTATTTCTTCTTTTATTGTTTTTTCCCCTTTTTTTTGGGTTTTTTTATTTTTGGTCTATTTAAGTAATTGTGTGTGAACTATAGATGTGGATTGTCCAAATGGATCTTTTACTCTTAAGTGAACGTAAATGGATCTTTTTTTGTTAGTTACCACTTACAGTTCATGATCTGAACTAATATATGATGTTCGATCGAATATTTTCAGCCAATGTTCAAATACTATATTTCGATCGGTTGTGAGTACCATTTCTATTTTAAGTTGTATCTTTATCCATGGATAAATAAATAAAAAATACATGCACAAGAATTTGTATTTGACGATGAGTTCTTTTCCACTAGATGGGGGATATTTTCCACAATAAATCAATCACGAATAGATTCCACTAGGCCAAATTGGAGCTAAAAAAATAAATAGATAAAGGGAAATGCATGGAATTTTTATACATTTTAAAAGGATGTACTTCACTATAACCAAATATTGAGAAACGGCAAATGTATTCTGTCAACAAAAAAAATTGTATTCACTTTCAAATGTGGTTATCTATGCAATAAAAATCGAGCTAATTGACAGCTCGAATCGTTACAATATATGCGACTCAAATATTTGAATTGTATTATTATTATTATCAGCAAACGTGTCGATAAGAGTAATAAATGCAGCAGACAAGTTTGAAAGAATAATTGGTTGATGAATAATTGGTTGAGGAACGCGATCCACAATATGCGTAAGGAGATCCTATAAATAGAGTTATCCTCCATCATTCTAAAATCATCTCTTTTTCGAGTTTCCTCTCATCTAATAGCATTTGAGTGCTTAGTTCTATAATATTTGTGAGGTGTTTGTTCTCCTGTATTAAGAGAGTATGTGTTCTCTTTGGAAACACAGTGAGTGAGTTGTACACCACAAAATATTATAGTGGAATTCTTTTCATCTTGTCCGTGGTTTTTACCATAATAATTTCTAGGGTTTTTCACGTAAATCTCGGTGTCCGGTTTATTCTTTATTTTCATATTATTATCTCAAATTTCCGCAAGTGAGACCAACAAAACGTGCATTCTATATTATCATTAACAGTAATATCATGATCGAATGATAATATTGTAATTGAGTTATACATAGGGGTGAGAATTCGGTTAATTCGGTTACCGACCGAACCGAATTAACCATAACCGAACTGAACCGAAATATTTAGTCATAACCGAACCGACCGAATTAATTTTCATAACCGATGACAACCGAACCGAATTAAAATCGGTTAATTCGGTCGGTGACCGAATTAACCGATTAGTTTTTTTAAAAAATTTTGTGATTAATTTTAATTATATATGTAATTTTTCTCGAACACCACCGTCTACACAAATGCATAAAAACATAAAATCACACACATAACAAATGTAAAAGTTTGTTTGAACACAATTAATACATATTATATCGATTTTAAAATTAAAAATTAAAATATGTATAAAAATTGATAAATAATAAAAATTTATTAAATAATAATATTTATTATATCGGTTAATTCGGTTAACCGATTTAAAAATTTTGAAAACCGTAACCGAACCGAATTAACCGATATAACCGAATTTTTTTAATTTGAAAACCGAATTTCCGAAATAACCGAACCGAATTAACCGAATTGGCTCGGTTCGGTCGGTTATTTCGGTTTAACCGAAATTTTGCTCACCCCTAGTTATACATCATACAGATATAGATATATTCAAAATAAACCAATTATAATGGCAAAAAGAATCACAATAATAAACATGAAATGTGTTTGGTGGAGACTAGGTCAACTCAAAGATTATCATGACACTAGAGAGAGCATGGAAGAATGAAAAACAAACACATTTCATTGATCAATTTTATTAGACGAGTTTTTTATTTTGGTTATTCATAAAAAAAATTAATTTTCAAGTAAAAAATATTACTTTTTATGGTAAATATGAGTAAAACTAACATGTGTCGCAAAAAAATATGAAATTGTCTCAGAAAATACTTATTCTACGAATAAATAGCTGGGGAGAGAATATTGTGAATTGTTTGCATTGGTTGCTGAGATGCCCTTCCCTGTCACATACCATATTTCTATAGCTCAATTTGAAATAATTATATATATTTTTTTAGAAAAATATACATATATATAATTGATACGATGTAATCCAAAAGTCAATAGTGGAAATTTTAATACCAAAGCTTCGGGACGGTGTGATGGAAATGATATATACTACCAAAGCGTGTTGATCGACACAATGAATCAAGAATATATATATAACAATATATATATATATATATATTGTTATAGATAATTTTTGTTGTATATGATTATTAGTTATATCTGTGCTCAAAATAAATATGACAAAATAATATCAATAAAAAAATTTTATTCAGCTATTTTTTAGGTGATTGAGTTCAATAAAAATTTTATATAATTTATATATAAAAAACTTCTTGATGTATTAAATAATGAGATAAAATATTAAAAATTAAAGAATATTTCTTTCTATTTCCAACCAAAATTATTTTTATATATCTCACAAATAAGCACATATTTATTCAGATATAAACAAAATAAAAATTGTTTTTACAATTAACAAAAAAAAAATCAAAACATTAAATGGAGCCACAATGGCCTTGACATTTTCCAACATATTTTCACATTTCCATCCATTTCCCACAAACAATTATAATTCTCTCTTTTTATTATACAATTTTTTTTATTATTATTTTCCATGAATTTGAATGCACGTCTCTTTCTTATTTGGGGAGTTTTATCCAACTACATCACTTACAAGATGGTGGGATGATAACAACTACAAATGTCCTTAATATATGAGTTAGTAAACAAAAACTTGTGTGAGACGGTATCATTGGTTGTATTTTGTGATACGGATCTTTTATTTTGGTCATTCATGAAAACGTATTATTTTTTATGTTAAAAGTATTACTTTTTATTATGAATACCGATAGAGTTGACCCATCTCACAGATAATGATTCGTGAGACCGTTTCACAAAAGACCTACTCTTAGTAGTATTGCCTTCAAAGGATCGTTGTTCGAGTAAGTAAGCATTTGATCAACGATCATGTATTTAATTCTTCAAAACTAACATCTTTTCAGACGAATCTATCGTCCCGTCATAAAAATATATGCATTCTTGATATCATTAACCATTGTTGGTTGTGATTATTAACAGTCAATTAAGTCCAATTAAATGACACCAATAAAAAAAAAAACTTTGGTTTTAAAAATTAAATATTATGAGCTGTGGATGATCAATTAAAAATGGTCATTGAATTTTGTGTTGCAGGTTGATGTGCCAGCTCTCTTCTACGCAACTAATTTCAATGAATCTGTGGGGCTTTGGGAATTTCTAATAATTGAATCCCATGTGACCACCATATAAGTTTCCAAATTTTTTAATGGAGTAGAAGGTAAAAAAAATATCATATTATATCATTATTTTTTCCTTTCGGATAAGATTTTCCAATGTTATTTATTATTTTTGGACACTATTTAATTACTTCAATATACATTTAAAAAAAATTAGATGTATAGATAAGAATGATAGAAATCTAGTCGTTTTCTAGCATGCGTCTTGTGATTAATGTTTGTTCAGTGATTCTGTCTCACGGATCAATTTTGTTGAATTTAATTTTTATCTTGAATATAATATGAGAACCAAGCTGATTTATTTATTTGGGTGACCTAATTGCAAGAAGAAGGAATGCACCCTTCCAAGGGTAGCTGAGTTGGTAAGGTAGTATACATTTATCGAGAGATGTTATGTTTGAATCCTCATGTCTATGCTTTCTTAGTTGAGTCTGCTGCACGAGGTTTGTCCAATATAATTTATTTGATAAGCATGATTTACATACTATTGTATTACGGTGACGGATTTCCCGATTAAAAAAAAAAAGGAATGCATAATTTATTTGGTCAAATTGAAGGCCCGTGGTAGGTGGTGTTTTATGTGTCACGGGGGAAGTACCTACTTTTGGATTAATAGTTGCGAAATAAAAAAAAAATTGGACCCAGTGAGTTAAAATTGTAATGTGGCTGAGTTTTGAAATAGTTGGACTTCACAATAATGTTCAATTGGGCCTAACCCAAAGGCAATAGCCCGGCCATTTTATTCATTGGGCCCAACTTGAAAAATCTCAAAAGTACCCAATACAATTAATTATACACCGATACTTCTATGCTTACATATTAATGAATTAATAATTATCTTTGATTGTTGAAATTTAATGTGAAACTTATCCGAATTTCATTTCTAAACCCATACCGGTAGATTTATTACTTGAATTTTGAAAACAAAATCCACCCGGATATATTATTAATATGTCGTTCGAGCTCGACCCGCGCTCAATTTTTTTTAGTCGAAATCGAACTATTGTTAGTTGAAATGAATGAATCAAAATAGTAGAGTTGGAATATATAGAAAAATACACAAACCTTAATAAAATTCGTGTTTCCCAAATAATAAGTTAATTTGTAATAAAATAGCAATATCCGATACTCTTATGTCAAAACAAATAAACGGCCATCTCCATCACTTTTAAGTAGATTTAATGTAATTAGTTGAAGGTCATATGTGTTGGTCAAAAATGGGATTTAAAAATAATTTTGTGACATGAAATGGTAGTTTTTGTTTTTATTAGTTGAGGGAAGAATTTTGCACAATTGAGATTCGGACCCGAAACCTCGTCTCAAATGATAAATATATGTGTCGTACCATGCAAAAGTGATTAAACTCTCTTGATTTTATATGATCTTCCATGGGCAAACAAGATAAATAAATCGAATAATACTGTTTTTAAAACGGTATCATACTTGATTCGTGGTGATTTTAATACTTTTTTCCTTGTGTCCATCAATATATTAGAACGTAAATTGTTCTAAAAGTTGCAAAAATGTTGGTAAAAAAAATTATGAAAATATTCAAAATAATCATCGCAAAATGATTATCAAATTAAGGGGGACATTCATTTGCGCGGCTTATAATTAATATTAATTAATTAATATAAATATATGGTTATAGTGTCACGTTTTCACACTCCCCTTTATTTTAAAAAAAATACGGCAAATTCTAAAATAATTATATATATTTGAATGGATACCACATGTTGTCATTAGATTGATTGAAATCCATTGATTTTAAGTTTTTTGTTTTTTGTTTTTTGTCTAAAATAATTGCAATAAATTTAAAATGACAAAAACTTGTGTAAGACGATCTGACGGGTCGTATTTTGTGAGATGGATCTCTTATTTGGGTCATCCATGAAAAATTATTACTTTTATGANATGGATCTCTTATTTGGGTCATCCATGAAAAAGTATTACTTTTATGATAATAGTATTACTTTTTTATTGTGAATATCGGTAGGGTTGACTCGTCTCACAGATAAAAATTTGTGAGACAGTCTCACAAGAGACCTGCTCATGTAAAATATATTGGAAGTAAATGGCATTTCAAATTCAGTCCGGATTTTCGATTTGATTCTATTTTTTCATTTATTTTATATATTAATAATAAATATGAATAGATTAAAAAAATTGGAAATTCGGTTAAACCAAAAAACGGAAAGCATTCAGATTTTAACCGAACCGTTCAATTCAGTCCGGATTTCGGGTGAGTTTCAGTTCGTTTTTGGTCCATATGAACACCATTAAACCTAAGCCGATTTAATTTTTTTCTTCTTCCCACGAGAAAAGTTGAACTCGCGGTCCAAATCAACCATGTCCACTTGTGATCCCGGTGGGCAGTGCTCACCCATGACCCACCAACCACGGTCAGTCGTGGTCCAAATCAACGATGCTCACCCACCAGCCATGGCCCCCCACATTTATGTATTTATAAAGACAACTATTGTTACATTGTACCCACCGCAACCAACCTTCATTTATCCAATCCAATGTGTGCGGTCGCAGGAACAAAATGTCAATTACAAGGCCCAAAAAAATGTTTACCAAGTTGAGATTGCACAACATACAAGAACATATATCATTGGAATAACAAACTTAAGACCAAGTCAAATCCTAAGACAAAAGCAACACAAAATGAGCAAATCCCTCAACAACAAAAAAAAAAAAGAAAAAAGAAGGAACATCAAACTTAATTCACTGTTTACTAACACAGTACCCGAACACTTGAAAAGCAAAATACTTGGAAAAAGTACCCAAATTCCTTGTGATTTAAATAATGGAACAGCTACTGGTGTTCTCATCACTGAACATGTGAGCAGAAGAATGATCAGCAGCGTGGTAGTATCGGCCAGGCTCGCTGAAACCGTAGGGAATCGCACCGTAACCATGGTAGAAGCCAGTGCTTTGAGGGATGAATGGAGACCTGTTGTACATCATCTGTGTTTGCTGCTGGTGCAAGGGATTCATGGAAGGATAGCCGCCATTCATGTTCATCATCATGAGTGAAGGATTGTGTCCCGCGCTTAATCCGTTCACCGGGAAACCTCCTGCAGGATTATTCCCCTGGAAGACATTGTTTGGTTGGATCTGTAATCCCCTCCCGTTGTTTCCATGAAAGCCAGCAAGATTCATAATGGTATTTATGTCGTTCACCCTCTTCCCTTGTCCAGTACTGTCCAGTGTTTTCTGATCAATCACACTGGGATTTCCATTTCCCTTCTTCCCAGGATTCTTTGCTTCGGCTTGTTTCTTGAGCAAAGCCAGTTGGCTGAACTTATCCTTGATAACTTGCATTTCCTCGTCTTCTTCTTCATCATCGGAATCAGGAAGACAACCATCTTCTTGTTGTGTCACAAAGGGGGATTTCTGCTTCTTTTTCAGGGATTCAAGATTTCTAAAAACATTTTGCTGCTGCCCTTGTTTGTTCTTATTAGAATCTTGTTTGATGAAAGATAATTTTTGTTTCTGGTTTTGGTGGTTACCCTTTTGAGACCAGAGCTCAGCATGCTTCCCAACCTTCACTAGTTTCTTGATTAAGACTGCGGAATCCACATTTCCTGAGACTGTAACTTTTTGTAACTCTGCATCTAAGCTTACTTTATAAACTCCTGAGTACAAAAAAATTCAAGATACTATTACAAGAAAGTAAGCATTTTTACACTCATTTGTAAGTGATTGGAACTGACAATGAAACCTTTAAGAAACACAAGGACAGCCACTCAGGAAAAAAGTGGGAGAAAATACATAAACAAATGAAAAAGTAAAAAAAAAAAAAACCTTCGATTTTCTGAAGAAGTCTCTTCACTTTCTGCTTGCACCCATCACAATGTATGTTCACTTTGAGAACACATGTCTGCATAAAATAATTATTTTTTCCAAAAAGGGGGAAATTTTACAGAAGAAGCCCAAACACAAACTTGGCTTAGTACATATATTAAGAACAAAGAAAGAAAGAAAAAAAAAAGAGATTTAAAAAGAAAAGATCACCTGGATCTTGAGGAGCTTGAAGTCTTCATTTTTAGTCATTTTTTGCAATCTTTCTTCCTCTTTACTTCATCTTTTGGGTCAAACATACAAAGCAGCAGTCGGGGGGTTGAAAGGCTTTAAATAGAAGCAGAGAAACTTCATTGGAGGTAGTGTGTTCTTTTCTTTTTTCTTATTTTTTTTTAAATTAATCTTCCAAATTAATATAAAAAAATGTGTTCAGAAAATTAAAATCAGACACATCAAACAGATAAAAAATAATAATTGTTTCTTATTATAATATGAAATATAGCTAGCTTTGAATTTTACTTCTGAAATTATTTTTGTACAAACATGCTTCATTCTGCGAGTAGTTAACTAATTGAGACAGTATAATTTATTATGTAATAAATTTAGCAAAACAAACCAATAATAGATTAATCATCTCAATTTCATTACTATTTTGAAGTTTTAGAGTACTTTAAGATTGTGTGATCGTAATTTAAAAACATGCAAATTTGAGAAATACTTATACGAAATGTTTCATGTATTTTTTGAGGAAGATGGTAATAAGTATGAGATATTGTTTCATGTAATGTTTTGTTTTTGTTATTTTATTTTTAACAATAAATGGATATTTTAAAACACGACCTTTGTAGAAATATTATTATTAACATGCCTGTTTATCAATATAAAAAATGAAAATATTCTTGAAAATCATAAATAAACTTAGATATTAATATTTTCCACTTGAATCAGATATGTCAACAAATTAAATCAAGATAACAACTAAGCCAATAAATTAAAAATCATTAAAGAAACTGGATCGATCAGTTCATCTTACATCAAAATTAACATCAAAATTTTAAATTGAATTGATGGTTAACCATATGAATAGATTTCAGATTGCTGGTTGTTATTTAATAAAAATAGGTCTTATAAAATGTAAAACGGCCAATATTTTCTACAACTTGAGAACAAATATTAAATTATAAAATTTAACTGTTTCACATTAAGTTATAAGTATCATCCCAAAATTCTGATACCCATCAAGAATTTATTTAATCGCNTTATTGAATTGAATGGGGTTCACTGAGAATATGACCCGTGGGAGGGTCTTGTCATTCTGCAAAGTTAAAATGGAGCCATTATTAAGTGCCTGCAATCTCAGCGACTTGTTAAAAGGAAGTAAAGCCCATGAAAAGCCAATACACAATATGCTAAATTCTACAAAAACATCTACTTTAATTGGTACATCTGATATGCTTTAATTGGTACATATGAAAAGTTCTTGAAATCTTCCAAATAATTGGAATTTTTTTTCTCAAAGTTTTTAGCTTCAAGTAAAATGTAAACACTTATGACGTAGCTAAAAAAACATACTTGATGTCTTGAAAAAGATTCGGGGTCATTCTTATACTCGGACGGAAATAGAAAACTTAACCGAGTCAGATTTCAATTTGCTCTCGGGAGCATAGCATGGGTAAAATTTAGTCGAGGTTCAGGTAATCCGGTCAGGGTCCTCTCGCCTGGACATGGTCTTCTAGCCCGGCCAGGGTCCTCTCGCCTCGCCTGGATATGGTTTCTAGCCCGACCAAAGTCCTCTCGCCTAGCCAAGGTTCATCTCGCCTGCCAGGGTCCTCTAGCCCGACCATGGTCCATCTCGCTCAACCAAGGTACTTTCATCCAACCAGGTTCAGGTCATCCGACTATTATGCTCACCATACATTATTAGCATGACAAGACTAGAACAATATGAGTCGCCATGTCTACTGACAAAAGACAAGACATGGGCAGTTGTGGCAGTTGTCAGAGGACATGGCATGGGCAACCGTTAGAAGACAAGGCTTGGGCATATGTCTAATCAGGAACAATGTACATGTACTATAATCGAGATCATCTTCTTCTCTATAAATACTCAAGTTTGATCATTTGGGAAAGAGATATTGCATTCTACTGTATTCAATAAATTCTCTATCTATTTAGTGAATCTTGTACCGATTTAAGCGTCGGAGTGGTCACGCCAAAAACCTTTCTGGCGCCCCACTGACATTAAGTGTATGCATATCATATGACTCATGCTCATTTTACCCTGTCAATGGTACTCACAGGCAAGACCACCCGGGCAGACTATCTCAGGCCAGGCCAGATCACCAGAGGTCATTCCACCAAGGCAGGCCAGACCACCCGGGCTCATCTCGTCAGGCCAAGCCAGACTTATCCATCATATCAAAATCTTCACAGGGAAACTACTTGTCTCTGCTCGGTAAATTGCCCAGCTCACCAAATTTACAGGGCATCATCAATAGTAATACTTCAATGCTAGATGGTTTGATCTCATTTCCACTCAAACCATTTGATACAAAACCAGAAAACTTGCATTGAGCTACGTTACAAGTTTATAGACGGAAAAAGATGATCGGAACAAGAACTTGGAAAAGAGCATCCCTGCCATATTTTTACTTGCACGTATTCTGGGCTTGTAAGGCCGTGAGGCAGCAATATGTATAGTATATCAAGTTGGCAATTGGTGTAGCCTGCTTGTGTGATTAAAGCTCCATGTACAACATGCAACCTTGAAAATTTGGGAAATCTTCACACAAGGACAAGTGACTTTCGCCTTGGCTATGATAAAAAGAAGAAAGATAAGGCAATAGAACTATTAATCATTCACAACATATTTCAAGCTTTACATACGCCTACATTTATATTTAGACTTATATTTAGAAACCGACTGTTGCAGGTAATGTAACACCAAACTCATTGATCAGTCCTGGCTTATGTAAAGACCTACATGAGATCTCTTCTACACCCGTTTGATTCAGTATTAGTATCGAGAGCACAAGGAGCATGGATTGGTCAATCCTTTGATTGATAGGTACACTAATTTTTAGCAAATAATGGCCCCCCGAATCCATTTCATTTTATGACATCAAGTAGGTCTGAAAAAACAAAGAAGCCCATTAAATTAAGTTGTAATTGATGAGTAGGAGACTGTAATACTTACATATGTCCTTTCAACTTCTTCAATGAATTTCTCAGGGTAATCGAAATACTTAGCACATTCTTTGTTTATTACCACCGAAAGAGTTCCCTGACCGGCCTTTTCAAGATTCCTTATTCAAATGGTCAGGGCCGACTTATCTGGATTGCAACCTGAAGCCTTCATCAGCTCATATGTATCCATTGCTTTGTTTACCTTTTCTACTTTGAAATAAGCTACAATCATCTCAGTGAAGGTCTTCGTGTCAGGTTCTAAGCCTTCACTCCCCAGCTCCACAAAGAGTCGTTCAGTCATCTCGATCATTTTGATCTTACTAAGATTCACCAGTTAGAATACAATATTAAGATTGATCAAGACAAAATATTAAATTATTCTAAAACAATTAAATCAAATCACAAAACCTGGAGAAACACTTGGCATCACACTTCCTAATACAGAACAATTAACCTTTTTGAATCATTAACTATGGAAGATCACAAATGATACAGTACAATAACAGAGAAAGTTGATCTAAAAGACAGCACCATGTTCACAAGAATTTATTCCACGCTACCTTAAGTAACACTCATCCAATGATCGTGAAAGGATTCACATGTGATTTTCATGCATTGGGTCAAATGAAAAATGGCGTGGCTCCTAATACAGAACAATTAACCTTTTTCAAGTGATAGAACGAACTGTAAACAAAGACGCAAATGCTTTTATAAAACAAATCAAACAGCTAATTTCAACAAATCTCTACAGGGCTTGATCGTGAAATCAAAAGGTACATGTTAGCGCGGATACATTGGTAGTAATGTTCCAAGGAAAATATAGAATGGCCGACCAAAAACAATCATTTTCAAGATAGAGAGCAAGTGAATCAACATTTTTATTAACAAACGAGACCATCAAGAATTCAAGAGAAGCAGAAAAACTTTAAATTGATGAACAATACCTTGAGGGCTAAATCTAATTCATTTTGCCTCTGCAATTCAGCCAATGTATCCAACAAATCATCTTTCAAAAGCCTGCTGACTTTAGTACTGAAAACATGATCCAATTTAGAAGAGTTCTGGGCCAATTTTAAGGACTGAACTGCTTGAATGGCCTCGGTGGAGAGAACCCGTTTCCTCCACAGGGGTTTCCGTGGTCCATTCCTTAAACCGCAGACGATTCTCTTCGTGTTTCTTGCGTGAATAAAGGTGCAAAGTTGGTTCTTTTCCCAAAAAGCCAATTAAGAGAACTCGAAGCTCATCATATGAGCCTAACAGAAAACTCCTTAACAAGAAAAAGCACCCTCTGTTTGAGCAACCCGGGGTGGGTTACATAGAATTTTGTATCATAAATAAGCGACAGAATTTTCAGCCTGAACCCAATACTCATTCCAATCGAGCCATGTAATAGCAGAAATTGAAACTTTTTCAGGCAAATCGAATTTTGAAATAAACGGATAGCTGAAGAACAATATCAAGCCTAGGAAACGAAATCAAACATAGAAATACATTAAACTCGTTTGGTTAAAGAAGTTGAAGTTTGTGGGTTAAAAAAGTGTTTTTTTTTTTAAAAAAAAATTGCGGTGTTTGGTTACAAAAATCATTTAAAAACACTTAAATGTTTCTTTTTAAAGCTGATATTTATGTTTTTTTTTTTAACTTTTTACTTATAATTTTTTAAAAAATTAAAACAAAATCACATTTTAACGTTCATCAAAATTGTTTCTATTTTTTTTAATAATAAAAATACTTAAAAAAACTGAACTTATTTAAGTGATTTATTTAAACTACAAATTTTGTATCCAAACTCACTCGAATTGTAAATACTAGGAGCTGAGAAAGATGAAGATGAAAATTTTCTTCTTTTTTGGAAGAAAAAGTTCAAGGTTTTAAAATATATCACAGAGCAGTATCTGTACAGTTCAAATTTTTTAGGTTATTTGGTAATAAATAATCAAGGGACTTTAATTCAAAAAGTCATGTTGATTTTGAAGGTCACTGTTGAAAATTATAGTTTCAACAATTATACTTTAACATATTTATTTTATTTTTTAAAACTATTTAACATGAGTTCTTGGAACGTACGATGATAACTTTTATAAAGAAGTTTTAATCGAACGATCACAATTCTACGTCCACTTTTTTTTTAATCATGCTGTGAGATATTCACGCACTGCTTTCATCGATCATCACACTTTTAGTTCTAAGGATCTTTCTAGCTCCATTAAGCTACGAGATGGTTCCTTTTATTCTACTTGGATAGATCATATCAATCCTCAAATTACACCGTCTTAGCGAAGATTATCTCGTCAAATATTTCACTGTTTCATTAATCTAAGATAGTGTTTGTAAATGCTTAAAAGTTTATGAGAACTTTTTTGAAACATTTGCAAACACTACCTAAACGTATGTCTCCACCCTCGATGCCTTCGTTAAACGCAGTATTTTATTTCTACTACTCTGGGAATCTGCTAAACACCACCACTTGTATCTTTCCATGATGCAAACAACTTGTAAAGGTCAATTGATAGCAAAACACAAGCCAAACACATCAAATAAAATTATACATATTAAACTTATATGTATATGTGTGTGTCACATAATGGAGCAGGCATCGACATTTTCGTCACTGAAAAGGGTAGAATACTTCTCTTCGTGGGCATTCGGGCTGGGAAAAGCTTGAACCACGTTTCTCACATAGCCAGGGGGGGCTTTCTTGTCGTAGGCTCCAGGGGCGTAAGGGTAATATGCCAGATCGTATTTCACGTACGGCCACATCTCTGCCGCCTTCCCGGTGCTCCTCACTTTGCTCAACACCTTCTTCGGATCTACGTACCCGTTCACTGTCACTTTACTTTCTTTCCTATTTACATTTACTGCTTTTGCACCTGCAGATATATAACACAAACAAATTTAGTCGCCCTTGCTCGTACAGAGATCGATGTTAAAATATGATGGATGCTGAGATGATTATACATACAACTCAAAATATTCCTTTAATATATTATCATTGTTTATAACTTTTGATAAAATGACAGTCTCCGGATATGTAACTTAATCGACTATGGCCATGTGAAGGGCTGGATCACTAAAAAAAATAGGAATCAGTGGTCTAAATTGAACCAAATATGCTGATGGATCGATTGGTTAATTTGTGAGTCGGGGAGTATAATTCCACATTAAAGACTTCGAAATTTGCTGAGGGAATATGTAATATAAAATGCAAAGATTTATGAGAGATATAATCTGTATTTATGGAAGATAATTTATTTATTTATTTAAAATCAATGTTCTTTTGTTTGATATTTTAGAAACTGTCTAATATATTTAAATGCAAAAAAAAAAACTATTAACGCGTGGAAGTTGACAGATAACATATTCTTATAGATTTTAATTTAATATATCTTAACAAAAGAAAAAAAAAGGTGGGGGGGGACATATAATTTCCTAATATTGAACGATAAAAACCCATGCCATAAATATCATTATCATTTAATATCGAACTATAAATTAAAAGTTTTCGATTATAAATTTTCAATTGTAATGCCATATTTATTAATGAAGTTATGAAATAAAATGTTTTACAGTATCTGTGTGTGTGTTCTGGGAAGCTAGGTCTTACTAACCTTTCATGGAGGAAACTGCATTTCTGACCCGCCTTTCGCATCCTTCACAGTCCATCTTTACCTTTATTTCGACCGTCTGCATAATCCCAAAGTTAACATTTTCAAACTCGATTAATCAACTCATAACATCAGAAAGACAATATATATATCCATACATTTTCTATTATATATATATATATATAGATATATAGATTTACCCTCAATGGCTTGCGTTTGCTCTTTCTCATGCTTGTAACTTCAAACACATCCGAGATATGATCGAGAAAACCCATTCTTTTCTGTGTATTTTGTTGGGTTTTCCTCTGTATTTGGTTGTGTTTTTTGGTGGTCTGAAGGTGTTGGGACTTGGGGAGCAAGGAAGGTATGTACGTGAATGTGAGGAGATTTGTTTTGGTTCTTTGTTGTGTAACCCTCTATTTATAGACGCACACGCGTTCACCTTTTTATGTGATTTTATTTATTGTATATTTCTTTTAATTTTTTTTACTCTCTAAAATTATTAATTACTACCCCTTCTAATGTTAAAATGAAGTTTTCCATCGTTCACGTATCTGTCTGAGTTGGTGGGATATGTGAGTATTTGGACAATGATCATGAGTTCGATTCCTCCTACCAACACATTCTCATGACACGAACCTATCGTATACAGGACTGGTACAATGTGGTTTGCTTGGATAGCGTGATTGTAAATTATTGTATAGTTTCATCACATAGTATGCATCATGTGACCACCGCTGAGATGACGTTCACCTATTGGATTTACAAATTCATCACATCCAATAGGTGGATGTCGGATCAACTGTGCTCATAGTGGGTTGCCCACAGTGAGTCGATCTGATCTATATATGAAGCTAAAAATATTATTTTTTGCATGAAAAAATAATATTTTTTCACGAGTCGAGTCGAGTAGAAAATCTATATCACAAAATTGATCCATTAAATGTCTCATAGGAGCTTTCTTGTATATATAATATGTGTGTGTGTATTCAGACACCTCATTATTTATTTCACATATTCCAAAATTAATAAATGAATTACTTTACTTGCCGTCTAATTAATGACTTTTTAAATAAGATCGTTAATTAATCTTTTGTTTATTCAAATTTTAATTAATAGTATATTCAATAATTTGAATTAATTTATGGTAAGTTACATTCTTACACATACAGCTTCGTCACCATAATAATAGCTCCTTATAATGTAAGCAGATTATTATTTTACTGTGTACATTATACTTTCTTTTTTTGTTCATTCATACTTAAATAATATTTTAAATTAAGCCAAATAATAGCTTAAAAAGTTTAATAGGTCTTATTTGTCACAGTTTCCACGTCGAGTAGACCTATTTTTATTTGAATTAATAATTATGTCACGATAAGTAAGAATTTTTGTGGCTAAGTAATTTGCAAATTTCAAAAATATGGAAATGTGAAACCATTAATGAATAATGGTTGCTATTGCTAATACATTTCTGTCGACAATTTCAAACTATCAAATCATAATTTATAATTGATTGAGACTTCCCTATGAATCAATTTATAATATTTTAAAATATATATTGACTACCTAAATATTATGAATGGTCTCTAAAACAAACACACAAATTATATACATACATATGAAAAACTGTATTTTTGGTTCTATGAGTTTTGGATTTCGCGATTTTAGTTATTTATTTCATTAACTTTCAGTTTTAGTCATGTATCTTCGAATTTTTGACAATTTTATTTTCTTCACCTCGAATAGTTTTTTTTCGAAGTTTCTACATAAAAAAAAACTTGTCACGATTTCATCATAATTTACAAGTTATGAAATATTATTCTCAAAATATCTGCAAGTGACATTTTCAATTTGATAATATGTACAAGCATGCAATAAGATATAA
Source organism: Primulina huaijiensis (assembly GCF_012295235.1). Classification (NCBI taxonomy): domain Eukaryota; kingdom Viridiplantae; phylum Streptophyta; class Magnoliopsida; order Lamiales; family Gesneriaceae; genus Primulina; species Primulina huaijiensis. Next base: position 17,011,445 of record NC_133311.1, on the reverse strand, counting down.
TAACGAAAATAATTAATTTATTATACTTGATCAAATTCCAAAATCATACACGTAACGTGTTTAAATATAATAAAGTAATTAATTAAATCTTATAATTTTTTGGACAGCAAGACAAAATACAAATGGCAGATAAATAATCCTTTTTTTCCTTCCCACGCCTTGTGAATTTTAACGTTACACGTTGTACCTTGAGGTACACTTCACCATTTGAAAATTTTAAATAATATGTAATGATTGACCATTAAAATAATAATCAACACCGACCAGACACATATGTAACTAAACAGTAAAGAAAAATATAAAAATAACAGCAACAATTGTTAGAGTTTCTGGGTTACGACGAACAACCTTCCGCTCATATTTTCGATCATTCAATAAAGTTTTTCCGATAAAAACAAGTGTGTTCGAAACTTAAAAATGAAAACTATTTTGATAGAACAATAGTGATTGAAATGTGAAATGTGAAACAATATATGCACTTCACTTCAACGATATTCACATAGATGTTCACAATAAGTGTCGAGGNTATAATAATCATATATTATAGTTTGACATATAAATTGCCATGTGGCATGGCAGGCAACAATAAATATAGGGTGATTGGACACGACAAAAATATGGTCTGCGCAGGGTGTCGGATATGTTTGAGACTCGAAAATATATATTTCTAATTTAAGGTAAAATAATTGAAGAAATTCATTATTTAAGTAAACATCTCTTATTTTTGATATATTTTGATTGATTGGCGGTTTAAATTTTAAAATGGCTTAATACATTTTAAATTATTGTCATTTTTGTTTAATAGATAGATGTGATCAAAAAAATCATACCAAATAAAATACTTTAACAGATAATTACGAACCAATTTTTTCAATGGAAATGAATTGAACCATCTGAAAATATAATTGTGTATCAAAGAAAAATAGAAAGATGATTCTATCCGGAAGTGAAACCACTCCGATGTTCAAATCAATATAGTTTTGAGAGAAAAAAATACATGACTAAGTTAAATCATTGCATAGAAAAGACATATGGAATGTGTACCTCGATAAGGGTTAGTATCACTTTATTTACAGGTGGAGACTCATATATAATTAATATGGATTTTTGTAATATGTGACAACTAGATTTGTGCATATGTACGTAATTTTTTTGTAATTTCTCTACAATATAATTAGAGATTTGATAAGATTTTTAACATATCATCAATAATAAACCCTACAAAAAAATGACCACGAGGGTAATGATAGAAGCACGTTTAAGTGAGTCAAATTATATTTTAGAGTACGTAAGATAATATTCTGGTTTTCTGTAATAATTTTCTTTGAGCATTTGTTTCTGGTTGTCTGTGATACTTTTCTTTGAGTATTTATTGTGGACTGGGCTTTTTGAGATGTGCCAAATAAAGTGGCCCATATAGTCATCAAGTGATCTTTCATTCCGAGTTCATAGAAAACCAAAAGTTGATGTACTTCTAGAGTTATAATACGTGTCCGAGAAGACCATATATTATTAAGAGTCTGGACAGAAAAATTGTTTGATACAATGATGATCAGAGTTGCTTGAAAGTCAAAAATCAAATAAAGTTGCAGATGAAGACCCAGTGAAAGTCGAGCTCAAATGAAGAGCGGTAGAGAATAGAGTGCAAAAAACCGAGCTCGAATAAAGAGTTATATGTAATAATCTGCTAAAAATCGAGCTCAAATAAAGATCTATAGAGCATAATCTATTAAAAACCGAGCTCGGATAAAGAGCTATATATAAAATCTTGTTGAGAACCGATCTCGAATAAAGAACTATAGAAACTACCACTGAAGACCAAGCTCAAAAAAAGAGCAATAGATTAAGAATTCAATTAATGTTGTCGAGCGCGAGGTCGGGCTTATGTAATTGCCCAGTAGAATTGGGCTTATTGAGTGCCAAGCATGTCGGGCTTATGTATTTTTCAAGCAGAGTTGGGCTTACTGAGAGCCGAGCTGGTCGGGTTTATGTATTTTTCAAGCAGAGTTGTACTTACTGAGCACCGAGCTGGTCGAGCTTATGTATTTGCCAAGCAGAGTTGGGCTTACTGAATGTCGAGCTGGATGGGCTTATGTATTTTCCAAGAAGATTTGCGCTTAATGAGTGTCGAGCTGGTCGAGCTTATGTCATTGCCAAGAAGAGTTGGAATTATTGACTGCCGAGCTGGTAGAGCTTATGTCTTTGCCAAGAAAAGTTGCGTCTACTGAGTGCTGAGCTCAAATAAAGAGCAATTGAAAGAATCACTGGAGACCAAGCTCAAATAAAGAGCAATAGAGAAAAATCTACTCAAAAACAAGCTCGAATAAAGAGCCATAGAAAATAATATGTTGAAAATTGAATTTGAATAAAGAGCTATAAATAATAGCATGTTAAAATCGAGCTCAAATAAAGATCTATAGAGAATAATTTGCTAAAAAATAAGCTAAAATAAAGTGATGTAGATAAAATCCTATTGAGAACCGAGCTCGATTAAAGAGCTATTGAAACAACCATTGAAGACCAATCTCGAATAAAAAGAAGTAGATTAAAAATCCAATTAATATTTCCGAGCGCGAGGTTGAGCTTATGTATTTACTAAGCAGAGTTGGACGTGCTGAATAATGATCTAGTCGAGTTTATGTACTTGTCAAGTAGAGTTAGGATTACTGAGTGTCAAGCTGACCGGGCTTTTGTATTTTTCAAGCAAAGTTGGGCTTTATGAATCCCGAGCTGGTCAGGCTTATATTGATTGTTGAGGGCTTATTGACTTTTCCTCACGTTAAAAAGTTTATTTTTATTTTTTTCGTTTAGGATTCATGTCTTGTAACTTGATAAAATTAAAGTAATATTTTAAACATTATAGCCGAAGAAATTCTAAAAATCACATGCACTCAAACAATTTTGAATCTTGCATAAAATTGCGATGACTGACTTTTTTTAGAAAAAGTTTGCGCTTGATCGAACAATTCTGAATCTTGTATAAAATTGAGGATTATTTATTTATTTAAAAAATTGAGAAAAAGAAAAAAGTATGGGCTCAATTAGGAAACCTAGCGTAAATGAAAATGATTCATAACATATTAAAATTTTTTTTACCAAACTCGGAAGCCTCGGATATTATTGAAAAGAGACAATAATTTTGTAAGATGAAAATTCAAGCTATTTTTTGTCACAAGAAAAGTATACAAAAGACTTATATCTATTTATCGAATTGTCGAGTAGAGCCGTAATAGGTTGCCATGAGTTTCCAAGATAAGGTGATTTATAGTAAAACTGACATGAGCTGAGCTCCGCAAGATGCATGTAGTCAAAAATAATATGTTTTACGCCGATCTCATAACAAACTAAGACATAAAAAATCCCAAAAATAATAATATAAATGATGCATCGTAATAAATTTATTATAAAATGTGTACACCCGTAATGGTTCATTAAAATTTTCATATGGATAAGAGATATAATATGTTTTTATATCCAATGAAATATTTTCATTATGTAAATTAGTATTTGATTTTTTATGCCTATCCACATTATAATATGANACATGAAAAAAAATTAATAAGATACCAAAGAAAATTCACAATTCGATAATGAGTTATTTCTAAACTTTAATTAATTTATGTATATAATAGNCTTTGGTATCTTATTAATTTTTTTTCATGTCCTCATATGACAGTTTTTATTAATTTTTTTCACGTCCTCATGTGACAGTTTGCTATAATTTATGTGTTTAAATTAAAGTTTTTTGCAACCGAAATTTTTTTGCGGTTTATATTTATAAATTATTTAAATAAAACACAATAAAAGATCGTTGTGATTTGAGCCGTCGATTTGGGTTGGGTCTGTCGGTTTGGCNCTATCTTGTCCAAAAATTATGGGTTGTTGAGACATTTTTGCAGTCACTCAAAATTGAGTGTCAAAGTTGATATTTGAGTTGTATTTTTGGATTCATGACAATATGTTCGTCAACATATTATTTTTAAGTTAGTTTTATCATTATCGTGAGGAGTAAATATATTTATTACAATATATAAATATTATCATTTTTTTAAATCAATATTCACTTTCGTGTTTGACATATTATGAGTANATTAATCTGGGTCAACCTTTTTTTTTTAAATACCGTGCGGAACATAATGGAATTATTCTAATATATATATCAGTATAAAAGTACAGGTCTTGTACAACAAACATCAAACTCAAACTAAGGTTCAACAACTAAATGTCAAGTGTTGAATCCTATCTACAGCAAGGTCAAAGCCCGTAGTCTCCACTCTAATCACGATCTCTCATCATCTCCTCGACCCTGATCCTGTCCCACCTGTTTTCATGCACACATACAAACACGACAACAGCCGGATAACTCTGGTGAGATATACATCCCAGTATAAATCAACAAAACATGCAATCATATAAACAACGTAAAAGCATGTAACAGATATCAGTCATATGTATCAACTCTGAAAACATAATCACTATAAAACTGTCAATCAATTCATGATTTCTTATCTCAGACTAGACTCATTCTTAGTCTAGGGATCTCGGTTTCCAGACGTTGGCATTCCTATATCGAATAACAGTAATAGAAGAAACTCCAATTCTATCTACTTCGATATAACCAAGCATCCGGTGTCTTGACCTATCCGTCACAGACTATGGCATTTTCATCAATATACTATCATGTGACAATGTGCAATGTGCCAGTGACGATTCCATCATTATTCGGCACTACTATCACAAGATCACTCGTCTAATACATGCTTTCTATAAATCAATAAAACAAGAATATCAATGTCAAACAATTGCAATAAAATAAAGTATGTGGTTTTAGGGAAACTAGAGTCCAATCTGACTCAAGTTAATCTCCCGGTTAACATCGACTTATACCTTTCGTTCGTAGTCTCGGTCTGAAGAATTGGAAGTTCTGAATTCAAGACTGTCTCTGTCAATGTCCAGTTGTAGCCTGCGTCGATAGGAACACAGTACTGAATTCGGATTGCAAATCGGACGGGTGGCTTTTCCACAATCACAATTCTAAAAAGGCGTAAGGATTTTTCACACTTCTCCAGAAGCTTTTCTCGATTATATATA
>NC_133311.1:16989237-17004851 GCF_012295235.1 Primulina huaijiensis | reverse complement strand
AAAAAATTTAATGCATGAATGAGTCAAAATGCAAAGTTAGAAGTAAAAACGAAAGACAAAATGAGTTAATAAAAATATTATAATGTGCTAAGTTGAATGAGACTCATATGTAAAAGTATCTCACTTGGTCTCACCTTATGTTTTGTCACTGTACAAAGCGAAAGTTTATGCACTGTAGTGTTCTACATTTTCGTAATTTTTCTCTTGATTTCAAATTTAATTCCATCATCTATTGGTCTTTAAAGATATATTAAACTTTTTTCTAAACATCTAATCTTAAATGTGATCAATTAACCAAATAATTATTATACTTTGTATACAATAATAAATAGATTAATATATTTGAAGATAGAAAAATTAATGTATTGAGAAGAATAAAAAAAAGAATGTTAGAATTAATACCATAATTTTCTAATGTCAATATTAAATTTAACATCATCATTCGAAAATGTGTTTATTGATGTAAAGACTATTATGATAAACAAAAAATAATAATTTATTTATCATTGTAACGTAATAATAATGTGATCGTTATTCGTAATCAGAAAATGATGTACTTTGACTTTTTTTATTAAATTGTATAAACATTTCTTTCAATATTTTTAGTGGATAGCCTACAATTGGTATCAGAGCCAAGATCACGACTTTGATTTTTATTGATTGCAATTGGTGAAATTATTATGAGATAAACTGTTTGGTACAATAATTATCCACGATGGGTAGGCGCTTGAGCTGTTGTATGATTTAAAGATTTGACTTACATATTTACCATCAGTTATAGCTTTTGGTAAAGCGACAAACGCTCGATCATATATTATTCGATTGTAAAGTTACAAGAAACAGGTTGCTCAACTTTTAGTTTTGAATTGATCTCTTACATGTTACTCGATTTTTAAATTTAGAAGCATTCTACAGTTTTCAAATATTATTATATATTGAATTATAATTTATCCCTTTCAAATTGGATAAATATACAATAAAACTCATGTAAATATTATTAACAAAAACATTTAAATAAAATATTGGATTTGTCGATAATCAAAATAAGAAATAAATAAATTTTGATCCTTGAGTGAGAAATAAGATATTTAAATAAAGTTATAATTGCCACAATGAAATATTGCACCAACATGCATTTATCACTGTATTTTGCAATTAAAATGTCAAAAAAGTTTCAACATATTATTTTTATATCATATTTAAAATAATTATGAATCCTAATTTTTATTATTTTGAGTTGGCATTTGTTATGAAAAATCATTGTGAATAAATTGAATTTGAAAATTCTTATATCTATGTATATCACATATTAATATATCAATCTAAGTCCAGGTAATAAAAAAACTACAAAATGAACTTATTCATCTTCAATGTATACAAATTATATAGTAAAGACATATGACAATTAAGACAATGAAGTAGAATATATGTTTACATATAACAAAATATATAGACAAGAAAAACAATAAATAAAAATATTTTACTAGATATAAATATTTTTTTATAACTTTTTACAGTGAGTTGGAGAAGATAAAAGAAAAAAAAATAGTAACTCTTTTGGGTTACACAAAAAATAGAAATGGAAGAAGTGTTTCTCATACATTGAATTCAGTTTTCAAATTAAATGTATACTATAAAGTTATATTTACCGTTCAAACTTTATAAATGCAATGAATTTTTCTCAAGATAAGGGTACACAAATGTTCTCATTAAGATATTTAAACAATTAGAAAAATTAAATATATTATTTTTCTGGAGGTAATACCAATATAACATTAGTAATTTGATTATACTAATTACACTTGTGAGTTAATATGAAATATTAAAATAAGTGTCATAAGAATCAGTAAAAAGATGATTTATTGTCAAAAATATTATTATTATAAATTGCAAATAAATGATAACATTTAATCAATATTTTTTTAAATCAATCCATCAGTACTTTTTATGTGATGATAGATTGTTATAATAATTAGGGGTGAGCATTCAGTCGGTTCTGTTAACGACCGAACCGATTTAGTCATAACCAGATCGAACCGAAATATTTAGTAATAACCGAACCGACCGAATTAATTTTCATAACCGATGAAAACCGAACGGAATTAAATTCGGTTAATTCGATCGGAATTAACCGATTAGTTTTTTAAAAAAAATTGTGATTTAACTTTAATTATATATGTAATTTTTTTGAACACTACAGTCTACACAAATACATAAAAACATAAAATCACATACATCACAAATTTTTCTGTAGAATTAGGACTGATTTTAAAATTAAAAATTAAAAAATATATTAAAATTGATATATAATAAAAATTTATTAAAGAATAATATTTATTATATCGGTTAATTCGGTTAGCCGATTTCAAAATTTTGAAAATCGTAACCGAACCGAATTAGCCGATATAATTTTTTTTAATTTGAAAACCGAATTTTCGAAATAACCGAACCGGATTTCCGAATTGATTTGGTTCGGTCGGTTAATTCGGTTTAACCGAAATTTTGCTCACTCCTAATAATAATGTGTAGTTTATATGTTATCAACAATAAGTGTCTAATAAATTAAGGTGACTAGAAAAATAAAAGCATCAAGTAGAAATTGCTGTCAATTTACATGAAAGATAATAATAATCAAACAACATTGTAAATAAAAAATTGCATATCATTGATTGTCAAAAAGATTGTAATAATTGAATATTATAATAAAATATATGCATTATTGAGAGAATATGATAAATAACAAAAGAAAACAATATGATAAAAAAGATATGAGAAAAATTTTAGAAGTCCAAATCTTTTTTAAAAAATTAAATAAATATGTTTTTTTTCAAATTAGTTACATATGTTAATTAATACGAATTATTAAAATTTACAATACTATTATCATTATCTTTTGTCTAGTTAACTAATTTTATTTCAAATTCTAATTACTTCAACATATATTTCTCACGTGCAACGCTCGTACTTTATATCTAGTATATATATAATGTCAAACATTATTAACATTGCAAGCTCTAAAATCCAAAGAAAATTCCATTTCGCAAAAAAATAATTCGACAATCGCCCACGAGAGTTTGTTAGGAGACTTACATCTGAAGAGCAAAACTATTGTCTAGTTGCAAGTCAAGGCAATATTATCAATGACTAGGTCAAATCGATACGGATCAAGTCAGATCTGGCAACAAAAAAAGTGAGATTTCTCATTCGTTCCATCTATATCAAACCTCAATATACAGCTCAAAATTAATTAAGAGATCTAAATGGCAGCATTTTCAAAGTAAAGCTTTAGCTCCATCTTCTCCTATCCTCATCCTCATCAACTGGAGTATACCATGAAGGTCGATTCTTCAAGTTGCTCAACCGATAATTCAGTAGAACTTCTTCATTCGAAATTGTCCTTGTCGCCACAAGAACGAGACATTTGAGAATAGGAATATTCGATGTGATGTTGTTTGATTTCCAGGATTTGAACCAAAAGGTGCCAAATTTCTTCATTCTCACTTCACCTCCATTTCCAAATGACACATTTGGTATGTAGGTTCTCATGTTCTTCTCAGTTAGCGGAAAATCATATGAGCAAAGCATAGCATTGGGGGCTCATATTCTTGTCTGGATGGTTGGCAAAATGAGCCAAGGATTGAGGATTTATCCTCTCCAAAACTTCTCCTTTACCCACTACTCGAGCCCCATCTAGAGGTTTATTGAGAAGTTTCCACAGTCGATCTGAACCAGTCACGCCACCTTCAGTATCTAATCTAGGTTCTGAAGCGTTTGTGTTATCCCATATCTCACGAGTTTCACCACCAGCACCCCAAGGCTGAGCATTAATGACAGTTCCGTCATACCTCGTGATCAAATATGGGTTTCGTAAATCAACTCTAGGATATCCAGGAATATAACGGTAACATGCAGGTGAGTATGCCACGCCAGGGTAAAAGGCAATTACGGCACCTACATCAGCTTCACCATCCACGAATAAACCTTGGCCAGCATCCTTATGTTGAATTTGAGATGGCTTGACTACAAGAGTGTATCCAATGAGATCCTTGAGGTTTGTTGGCACTTCATGCAGCCTTAACGGCTTTGTTGCATCAACAGTTGTGTTGAAAATAATTCAGCAGGATAATCAAGAAACTGTGTGCAAAAGCAGAAAGGAACATATAGACAAGTACTACACCCATGTAAATAATCTTAAAAGGTTGTTACAAGTTGCTTAATTTGGCGTCGCCGTATATGCATACCACGAACAGAAGGACATTTTAAAACCATAAATTCCATATCTCAAATTGATACTCACGGGAAATTTAGGGTCCGATTCCAGCAAGTGTCACTAATCCAGACGCAGGTTTCGAACTGACCCTGAGCCTTAAATCACGAATAAGACCGTTAGAAGGGGGCCGGAAGGGTATCACGGCGTAGCCCCTCCAACGCTCAAGTCAGAGACTGAGGATATAAGGAGGAGCAGCTGATAAAAAATTTCCCATGAGTATCACAAATTATGTCACATGAATTGTTTTACAATAAATTGTTTTTATCGCCTAGAACCAAACTTTATGTATGGCTAGGTTAATGAGTGTTACAGTGTGGGCATGCATATCCATGATCATCATTGACCCAAACACATGAAATTATACTTGACCCCACATGAAAAAAAAGGGTAAATAGTGGTCACTAGATCTACCATGATGGTCAGGTAGCAAGATTTCAACCCAGTCTTATTATGAAGTTTCTCCGAAGACATGCTAAAATGGATAAAGTTGTATCACTGTCACGGCATTCTTCTGTTGAGTTCTCTGCTTCCTTCCATTGTAGCTAATCGTTTTTTTTTCCCATGGCAAAGATAGGGAGATCCAATCTCTCCAAAGTAGATTTGTGTTGGCTAAGGTAGATTTCACTGGCATTATGAGCACAAAAGCATTATATAATTAACGGAAGAGTTAATAAATCAGACCTTTGAGTTTTGTGGATGACTAATCATCATTTCAATCTTCTTTGCATGTTATCAAGGGTATTATTTAGCACTTTGCAATCAAAGGATGTAAAACCAGAATTTCTTAGTGAGACAGAACAATTAACTCCCATTCTACTATCTGCTATATATCTTCGAAAGGGTCCAACAACCAGCCTCCACGAACACATCATGCATATATTATGGAACAATAATATCACCTAGAAAGTACCTAACACATGAGAGGGGAAGAGGCAAACTCACCAACTGGACAAGCAAGATGCCGCGCAATTCATTTTCAGCTAGCTAAAGTTAACTATAAATGAGATAAAGCACTAATGTTACTTACAAGGATAACTAGGTAATGGAGGGCTACTACCAACAGCAAATCTAAGACCACTGTGCCGAGGAGCAGTACTTCTTCCTGAAGGTAGTAAGTTAAGTGTGTCATCAGCCAGTTTTGAATCAGGAAGAAGAATGTCATCCATACATTTGCAAAAAGTACTGACTTACTCATGAATATTTTCTTGAACTTGTTTCTCTTGTTCAGAATGTGACACCTTGCTGGCCATGTCAATTATTTCGTCGGCATCTGCTTCACCGGCATTCTTTCCTAAACGATTATAGCTACATATAGAGTATTTTACATAAGAAAATGGACCAAACTGTCACAATGAATTAAGGTTGAATAAAATGTGAAATATGCTATATTATAAGATGAGGATGAGATACATGTTATCTAATAGAAGAATTGAATTGTAGGATATTTGCAACACCATTACCATTCTAATGGGACAAAAAAGATAGCTGGATTTACATAGGAACCAGTTATCATTGCATTCATGATTCAAATATATTGATTGAACGAAAAAGGCAAACACTTTGGCAGATCTATACATATTAATGATTGATAACAGGAAAAGACCACCACAAGCGAGTCATTACTGTGTAGACAAGGTTTAAGCCATTAACAAAACTTAGGAACTAGGTTATCATAAAGAACCACCTTTTGATTTAGAGAGGTAAAAAAGAATGAGTCCATATAAAAGCGCTCTCTGATTTCTTGCCTCAAATGTAGTAGGGGAAAAAAGAGTCCTCAAATTGCCTCATATTGATTTCATTCAGTTACTGAGCAGATTTTATCTGTGTTCAAGAGCGAACCTACTTTGTTATCCTGTTTTGACCAGTTTTTGCTGTTTCATTCTTCCTTTTGTCTATGGTTCTTCTACGGTTTAACATAAAATTAAGTCCAGAAATTTTAAAAGCAAGACATCATTGTCATTTCACCGTAGCGCGCCATTTCGTGGGTGTGATATTTTGTAAGTTTCACACCTTTCACTTACTTTTTTTTAAAACAAATAATAATAATTTTTGGAGTCACGTCATTACAAAGGGCGTGACTCTTCAATAAATTTTTTAAAAAAATGCTATGGTCCCGCCTCATTTTACGAGGTGGGACAGTGGTCAAAGCAACACCCTAACAAAGGGCGTGACTTTGACCACCTTTAACTATCATTCCCTGATGCAAGGCCTATTAATTAATTTTGTCTGCGTAATTTCCACAACTTGGCAATCGCGAAAAGCATCCTGACTGAGAAGTCCTTGACTGCTGTTATCAAATGTTTTTTATCTTTAAAAGTTGTGTTCTTGCAAAGTCCACCTCTATTCGCATTGCAATAACTCAAATTCGATACAAATGGAATGCCAAACAGAATCAGAACACTGATCTTCATATAATGTACTAAAGATCATCGAAAAAAGCAAGTGTGATTTTTCTACAAGCATTTAACGTTAATTTTGTAAATGTGGAGACAACATCTCTGATCCAACACTTAATAGCTGCCAAAATACTTTTATAAAAAGGATTTAATTATCACGCTTTGCATCAGGGCGTCATATTTAAAGGTCCTCGTGTATTTTTTCAACAACAAAAAAAAAAATTTAAGTCACGCCATTATGAAGGGCGTGACTCCAAAAATCATTTTTTTAAAAGAAAATAAGGAAAAAGGCGTGACAAAATATCACGTCCTACAAAATGACGTGACACTGTAAAATGGCAATGCTTTTGTACTTGCCCTATTTTAAAATTTGGATTTATTTTTACACTAAACCGCAAAACATAAAAATTAAAAAAAAACAAAAACAAAAACTTCTCTCATTGTGAATCCATTGTGAATTGGTGATCGACAAATCACCATATCCCAGAATCGATGAACAGTGTTGTCAGCACATTGTTTCAATCCGAATTTAGTTAGATTCACTTTCTCAATCTCACCATAACGTATATATTTCATGCTCCAATGTAATGATATACTAATAACACAAAAATAATAAGCGACTTCGAAACTCCGTTAAAGTAAAAGGTTGCTGGAAGACAATTTTCACCACAAAATCTAAATTCAGATACTTTAATAGTATGCTTGCTGCAAATGCAAAACACTCGTTCTACCATCCAAAGACAAATACCGAACAGAATCGATAAATTAGCATAACAAATACGAAGCCATAAACTTAAAAATGACAAGTAAAAATTTGAAACGACAGTTACCAAGTATTGAGAAAAAGGCGATTGATATCAGCTTCAAACTGAAGCTGCCGTCCATTCTTAGCTAATGTTGGACTTCTCGCGAGCACCTTCACTGCCTATTAAATCAATACATAGGATTATTCTGCATGTTGATTAAATTAACAGCTCTAAACTCAAAATTGGGTTAAAATGAAGCATCAGCTTGAAATCACCACTTGAAATTTCTGGAAGAGAGACGCCATTGGAAGGGAGAAAGAAATCAGGGTCGTGTGTTCAAGTTGGAGACCGTAATTTGAGAATACACAAGGGGTGTGGCCGTGTAAATACTTAAAATGTTGGGTTTTTTTTAATAATAGGCAAGATATTATTTTATAGGATAAAAATATTATTTTTTATTTTAAATATAAATCGATTTGATTGACTCACGAAAATAGATTTGTGAGATCGTCTCACGAGAAATCTAGTAACAAAACATTACATTCAAAACCCGAACTTCATATGATTTATTATTATTATATTATTGATTCACTTTTGCAACAATTTTTTTATTTTAATAGTTTTTGTAACTAAGGAATTATTACTTTTTAAAATTTTTATTTTACATAGATTAGATTATTGTCGTCCTCCTCCCAAAATTCATTGTATTGGGAACAAATGAAATTTTTAATATTGTGTATACCTCTAAATTTTTATTAACTTACAAGGTTAGCTTAAGAATTTTATATTTTATTTACTGTTTTTTAAATGATTTAGTATTTTAAATATGGTATAGCTATAAAATAATATTTGCAAAAGCTTATTATAAATTATTTTCAACTTCTGCTTATAATTTACAAACATTTTATTTACTAAAAACTTAAAAACACTTAAAATAAGTTCTTGCAAACACTAACTTAGTATGCTTTATAATAAATTTCGCAAATCAGTTAACAAGAAAATTGCACTTTTCTGTGTGTGTTTTCATAATGTATCTAGATTTTATCCCACGTTGTAGGATTAGATCAAATTCGAGCCGATAGCAAGAAAATTATTTAAGAAAATCAGAAAAAGAAATCTTTTAAGGGGAAAAAGAGAGACAACTATGTGTCATGGTTATGCGCTTCATTCTTGAACACTGCTATTGAGAAAAGTTGCCAAAAAAGTTAACCAAACAATGGAGAATCTCTTAATTTCTTGATTTTACCATCCAATACAATGACAATATCTGGGTTACCCTCATCAAGCAAACCCTGTTTCAATCTTTTGAACACAAACTCTGGAGGCCTGATACCCATGTCTAACATTTCTTGAAGGTATTCACACGCCTCGCCCACCCTTTTTTGGTCGCACAAACCATTAATCAAAGCCAAAAACATATGCATCCCCGGAATCACCCCACGAGACCTCATCTGATCCCGAATCTTCAATGCCATATCCATTTGCCCCCGGTTGCAAAACATCCTGACCATGATCTCGTACGTACTTAAATTCGGTTCAATTCCCAACTCATCTCTCATTCTCTCAAAAACGCTACATGCCTCACTCGTTCTACCGGCCTTTACAAGATGATGTAAGATAATATCATATGTCCGTGGATTCGGTCTAATCCCACTTTTTTTCATCTCATCAACTATCGCATAAGCATCGTGAATCCGCATTGACCAACAATAAGCACCAACCATCGCATTATAAGTAGGGGTTTCCATAACACAATCACTTTTGTACAAGTTGAAAAACTCGATAGCTTCGTCCAATCTCTTCTCCACCCCCAAGCCATTGATCAAAGTACAATATATATGAGGTGTTGCCTTTAAATTTTTGCCACTCATTTCGTGAAATAAGGCAACTGCTTTATCGTGGCGTTTAGCTTTACAATGGGCATTGATCAAGATCCCATATGTCACAACATCAGGCTCGAATCCTTCCCCTTGCATCTCAAGATAAACCTCATTGAGCCTTAGAAAATTACATATCTCACCCCATCCTTCCAACAACACGGCATACGACTTAATATCCGGCACAAACTTCCGATTTTTCCATGTATCAAACAATTCTTGAGCCTTCTCCACATGCCTAGATTTGCTCAAAGTATCAAGCAACCTATTATAGTCTTGCAAATCAGGCTTCAATCCATACCTCTTCTCCATTCTCTCAAATGCCTCTATAGCCTCATTCACCCTTCTCGCCCTAGCGAGCCTCCTTGAAACAAGAGCAAAAGTCTCTTTTGATAAAAAACCATTATTTTTCATCTCATCCACCAAAATCCACACCACTGTGAACTGCTTGATTCTCCCTAACGATTCAATGAGAGCATTGTAGCACTCTAGCGTGTGCTGGAAACTTCTCTGCTTCTCAGCCCACCGGAAAAATGATAGCGACATAGTCCCGGAATTGTTGAGTTTATTCAACACTTGTAGCACTAGACTTGGCGACAAATCACTAAAATTAGCATCGTCCAGAGAAGATCCAATATTTCTAAAATTACCCATCTCCGATACGATTTTACATATTCTTTCAGCTTCTCGATTGATTTTGGTATCTGGGTTTGGCGTGCTGCTGGCATTTCTGAAAGGAGAATGATAAAGATTTGATCTTTGAATGGGGCGATAGATATCGGCTTCAAACTGCAGATGTCGTCCATTCATAGCAAACGTCGGACTTCTCTCAAGCACCTTCACTGCCTAATTAAGCAATACATATAAATATTCTGAATCCTGATTACAACAACAGCTCTAAATCAAGATTAGGGTTACACTGAAGCAGCAGCGAGAAATTACCTCTTGAAATTTCTGAAAGAGGGATGCCATAGGAAGAGAATGGATGCAGATTCAGCTTCTCAGTTGCTTTTGGTATCTGGTATGGCCGTCTAGTTTTTTTTCTTTAAACTATAAATTAAATATAATCTCTCATATTTTTCTTCATCAAAACTTTAACTAAACCACCCTAAATTTTATTTTTTTAAAAAAAAATAATATAGAAATTTCAAGGATCTACTGTCGAAAATTATAAGACAACCCCTTATTTCTCCATGAAAAGTTTGGATGCACCCGAGTTTTTTTTTTTTCGAGATATTGTACTTTTAAGCAAAATTCATGTAATATAATAACATGCAGATGAATTATAATAAAAAATTTTTAATCCAATAAACCAAAACATTGTCATTATCAGAATCACCGATTTATATTCCACTCGTCGCTTAGTATGGAGTTCACAAATATAATAAACCAAAATTGTTTTGTTGACAACGATAACTTTTAATCTATGTGATAAACGTGGTACTGATAAAAGTTGGAACTAAATAATTCATATTTCTATATCATTTAGATGCGTTAATGATAATAATTGTTTTTAATAATTGAATAATATTCATTATATTAACAATATAATTAAATTTCAAGAAAAAATACAAACAATATAATCATATTTTAACTAATTGTCTTAGTTAGACTTGTGACTTAATAAAATTATTAATCTAACAAGTTGGTCCAAGTTGAGACTGACAAAAAAAAATTATTTTAGATATATATTAATTTAGCAATTATTAATTTCTCTAATAATGGACTCGAATCTAAAATTATTGGCTTGTGAAATGCCTGAAAGTCTGCATCAAACCACCACAGTTCTGTGAATGAATAGAAAGAGACCGAAATATACTGATGGAGCAAATCTAGTTGGCCAAACGTTTATGGTTCAACACCGAGCAAAATCATCGTGGAACCTAAATCAAAGCATCCATCAGACAAAAATTGTTCGTAGTTTACAACAATGTGGCTTACGGATACATTTGCTCTCTATGTGGAGAACCTCCAACCGGTCCCGTACCCTTGTAAGCGTGCAAATGAATCCTCGGAAACTATTAAATATTGCCATACGACAAGAAAATGACAATGCTGTAGGATTCTCAAGTGTAAAGATGACCGAGGGACTCTCCGATACTTCTACTCCAAGAATCTTGAATAACTTCGTATAACTCCAGGGGTCGATATTAACAATCAAGAAACTCGAATGAGAAGAATCCCCCGAAAGAATAGCGTGCAATGATTTTCAATGCGAACGGTAAAACTTTTAGAACGTCACGTGTTCTCTCCACATATCAAGTATCAGGTGCAGGTATCTAACTCTGAGTTCCAATCACTGATAAGTTTGTTTATGGACTCATCAAAAATCTTGACCCGGGGTCCCGGCTTCACGACATTGACATTACCCCATTGTGAACATGGATCCATCAACAAGCTCTGTCTGCCTTTGCACCAAGCACCGGGTGTCGCTCTGTTATGTCCACGCATGAGGATCTTTCTATCAATCATGTCTAGCACTGACTGATCTTTTTCAAACTGTCTTGCAAAAGCAGCCCCACTTTTAGCCATTTCATCATAATCCGAAGTGTTGAGGTAATGGGGTTCCATTTTAGGAGGATCATCCCAAACAAAATACCTCAAGTCCGAATTCACAGTCGTGTTTTTGAACTCGGGTGAATTGCAGACAACCGAGTGGAAATAGACCTCTTGGGACAAGACAATATTATTAACATACATTAGAATGGTTCGTGGAAGATTATCCCAACCGCAAACACAAAATTCGAGGAAGGATCGACTCAAGACAACCCATGGAGAACCTGGAAAGTATTAAAAATGGTTTGATGCGAGCAATTGACCAGATAGATTCGGTTGATGTTAGAAACCTGACCATGACTGAAGTATACATACACTTACCCGTGAAAACTTTGAAAGCCTCAGGCATTGGCCGCTTTTCAGTTGCATGAAAAATTTTAGTCCTTCTGGCCAAGTAAATTCCTGGGTCAACTACAATTGGTTCAATTCTTTGACCCCTGAAATGACAAGCCGTAAATTGAGAATGAGTAATAAGAGAATTACAATGCATAATGATGACAGCTAAGCAGTAAGAATTTGCATACTCTTTCCAACCCAAATCACTAGTGTGATCGATAAAGTTCAGGTCTCTCTTAACTGATGAGAACACATGGGACAAGTCTGAAAGCAAAAACGGGAAACTTGGCAGAATTAGCGAGATTGATCAGTGAGAGAAATTCAAATGACAATAATTTTGATGGTGTGATAGCTCTTCAAGTAATTTTTGAACAAATGCATCATATGCGATATCACAACTCTTAAGTTCCCATTTCCCCTTCGGCGAAGAGCCAAGTGAATGTGTGACTAAAAATTCATCAGCACTTCAATTTCAATAAAGTGCAGCATCAAACCAGAACCCAAAGCGTTACGACCTAAAGGGAAGTTCTACCCCAAGGCAGTAATCATGAAAAAGTTCAACGTAAATGCATTCAGTAACTCCAGGCAATTCCATTTCTTAAGAGAATATGATGGGGTCAGGATTTCTAACAAATGATCAATTTGACAAACAACCAGTATAAAGTAATCAGTTTCTATAGGGACCTTCGGTAGCATAAACAGGACTGAAATATATATTTAAGGTACAAGTTCGATCAAAATTTTAGACATATGCAACATTTTCTCAGATGACAAAAATTTGGTGAAAAAATAGCGTCTCTATAGTAAGTTGCTCCTCAGTCCTGATCTAGAGTACTGATTTACAAAAAGCATTTGCAGATACAGGATTTAACAAAAACATACAAAAATTACAAATGCAGCTGGTTCTACTAGCATGCATGGTGGAGAGCATTTACCTTAACATAATTATGAATATCTTCAGATAAATTCCATCAAAGTATTATTCAATCCCATCAAGATACGGGAAAGACTCTTCCCTTTGGTTAGTGAGCAGTCAAAATTGGCTAACGGTAAAACATTCCAATCCACAAACTTCGAAACAACATACAAACCAAAGGTAAAACTTCAAAACCCAATTGTATCAACACATCATGCAGAATTTAATTATCCGAAACATCATATATAAACACTAGTAAATAGTAATTGCAAACGGAGTATCAGTCTAAGCTCATGGCACCAAAAGATTAACACATTCCATTTACAATCAAAGTGATTATTCTGTGAATAGCAACCAATATCAAGATTCAACCATCCCATACTACATTTAAAAAAAAAAAGAAGCATGTGAGATTGAAACACAAAATGCGGCCCCTCAGCATTGCACCAAGATGAAAACAAAACAGGAATTCTTATCAAACCACAAACTACAATGAAAATAAACATGCAAAACACCGGTTCTAAACATGAAGCTAGATAGAATTAGCATACCATCTTGCGTAACCAACGGATAATCCATAGCACTGAGAGTTAAAAACCAATCCCACCCTCCGCCCACCTTCAACAAAACAGCTGCAGCCCTCAAAATAGCAGCAATATTAGTGGAACCCATTAAAGTATTTGGATCGGGCTTCCCGAATACATCCACGTTCTCAAAGGCCCGAACTGCTGGCACTGACTTCACCAATGCCGCCAGCCTTGCTCTCTCCTCATCGCCGCCATCCGCCGAAATATGTAATAAATACCTATTCCTAGGATGGTAAACCGCTAACAACAAACGGAAAATCCGCTCACCGTCCCCTCGTCCACCGAAAATGTAATAGGCAAAAGCCGGTGGGTGGCCTGGCCCGTGAAGAACTGTCGAATCAAACGGTCTGTGGGATGAAAAGGTATTATTGTATGAGGAGCTGAATCCCGATATAAACGATAAGAATATGAGAAATGAGATGAAAGCAGCAGAAAACAGGGAGAATAGCCATTTCCTTTCAGCTCCCATCTGGAATCTCGATATGGCTCTTGTAGCATGGAATGAATAATGATTTACAAATGTCGAAGCAATTTTATCAACAAAAAAAAAAAGCAACTCACTCAAATAACATGAGCTAAAATCACACCACAATAACAATTATTGCTTCGATGAGTCCAAGATTTTGCAAAAAAAACAAATGGGATTTCAGATATTTTCAACACAGCATCCATAATCACTCGATTGGATCAGAGAAAAAACAATTCTTTTCTTTTTCCTGATTTCTACGTGGGTTTGATTCCCGTTTGAAAATCCCTTCTGGGAAAACTCTTCGGAATTAGGGTTTGATGGAAGGAGGTTGTTAGATTTAGGTGGAACCGTGGAAGAGAACAGTGATTTCGATTGAAGGAATAATTAGCGATTCGGTGTCATTTCTTGAACTTTGGTAGAAGGAATATATTTTAGTTAAAAAATGTTGAAATAATATGTTAAAACAATATTATTACTCCAATTAGAATTACCTCTCCTTCTAAATCTGATGTTACATAATCTAATACCACGATTATCTTATATTGCTAAAATTGTACAAGTTTGAATTTCATTTTTATATCAGATTATTTTCAAAATTTTATTTTATTATATTTTTTTGATGTGAGAATCTCTTTTCGTTATCATTAATGCACATTAGATAACTTTCAATCTAACACAATAATTTAAAAATCGCATTAATCAAATAAATTATATTGAACAAACTCTCTGATAGATGCTCATTCTATAAAACGTAGTTGAAAGGTATTAATGTTATTACAGATTAAAAAAAAAAAAAACAGTATATTTCACAACTCCAACAAGTGTCGACATCCATTATGTTTTTTGATATAAAATAAGATTGAAGAGTTGACTGTTGCTCCTCTGTCGGTTGTAGGGGTTTGTGTACCCACGCGCCACATAAACCTTGTGGTGTGTGTGCTGTTATGGCAAACTTGGCCTTCGCTTGTGTTTGAAAAAAAAAATAGATTTTTTTGTGAGATGGTCTCATGAATTTTTATCTGTGATACGGATCAATTTTATCGATATTCACAATAAAAAGTAATACTCTTAACATAAAAAGTAATACTTTTTCATGGATGATCCAAATAAGATATCCGTCTCACAAAATACGAACCGTGAGACCGTCTCACACAAGTTTTTGACAAAAAAAATTTTGACACGTGTGTGTGAGAGTCAAGTCTTGGTATTTTGGATTTTAAAAATTAAAAAAAAAGATAATGTTTTACAATAAGGTCAATTTTTTTAACCATTTTTACAATATCTATATTGTAAAACAATAGGCTTCTATAGATATTATTTTGATAATTTAAGATATATTAAAGTGAATTTCACTTGTGAGTAATCAGATATGGCAATGAGCGAAACCTGATAAACCATGATTCGGATCGGATCTCAAGCTTAGGTTAATCTGCCCCCGTGTGTGTGTGTCTATACATATAT
>NC_133311.1:16977091-16986764 GCF_012295235.1 Primulina huaijiensis | reverse complement strand
ATAAAAAGTAATACTTTTTTCATGGATGATCCAAATAAGTCACCCGTCTCACAAAATACGACCCGTGAGACCGTCTTACACAAGTTTTTGCCTTATATTTTTATAGTATATATATATATATATATATTATTCATATATATAATATATATTATTTTGTTCTGCCTCAGAGGTCGGGGTTTTGTGCATGAATTATTATATTTTTTTATAAAAAATTATCGTAGTTTGCTAAAAATTTGTAAAAACTAAAAATACGATAGATTAATAAAAAAAAATCATATAGATTATAAAAAAATTATAGAAAAAGTACGATAGACTAATAAACTATAATTTATTTTGATTTTTCTACCTTAAAATTTCGAATAAAATGTTTGAGAATTGGATGTGATATAATGATAGAGAAAATAAAAATATGTTTATCTTTGATTAATTAAATATGAGATAATATGATAAATTTAAAACTTATATTTTCAATAATTAATAAATGTATATAAAAATTTTACACTAAAAGTGTGTTTGGTACGAGTGATGAGATAAACAAATGATCGATTATGATATAGAAGTGTAAATATCATAAAATTAAATATAATAAAAATAAAAATATTATTGATAAGCATAACTAACATTAAAATTTGGTTTTTATTATTTTATTAAAATATATACAAATAAATTATTTTTTCAAAATAAAATTATATCTTTATATTTTTTAAATTTTAAATCAAATTAAATAGTAATGATATATATTAAATATCGGTATCGACATCTAACGTACATCACTCTAAAATAAACTTTTTATTCGATAAATAACTTAACACTCTAAGAAATAAGAGGAGAAAAATGTAATTTATTGAGTTTTGATAGTGTATCCCACTTGATTTGTTAGATTAATAATCAAATAGTTATCCACAAAATTGGATCTTAAACCGGGTTAAAATGATTATCAGAACATTATAAAATTTTAACCAAACATTAGATAAGTGTTTGACTATTAATCTATCTTTGTTTAATTCACTCAACCAAACACACCCTAAAAGTAATGTATGATCAATTATATAGGACGATATAAAAGTTGGATTATTAATCCTATCAAGCGAATTAAACGAGCATTTGCATGGAGACCAAAATTATATGGACGAGACTACATATTCCCAATCAAATCAAATGGAGAAAGAGTAGGTCTTTATGAGATGATATCACGAGTTTATATCAATGAGATTAACAATCTAATGCATACTTAACATGAAAATAATATTTTGTTATAAAAATCAATATTTTTTCATGAGTTGAGTCAAATTGAATATCTGTCTCATGAAAATAACTATTAAAATTGTCCGACAATAATTTTTGCGACGAAGAAAAAGTTCAAACTTCAAACTCACAAAATTTTAAAATATAATAAAATAATTTAGCTTCAAAAGTCCTCGCCTCCAAAGACCACACCCAAATTTATAAATAAATATATTATATATAACACATGTTGTACATTTATCGTGTATAATTATGTGATCATCGATAATGTGTCAATCACTAATTGAATGTACAATTTTGATGTGTTTCATCATATCCAATAGTGAGTGTCACTATTGTCACGCTCCGAGCTCGGGCCTGCGCCTGCGTGACTGTACAATGGGCCCCCATAGCAACTACTTCGTATTCGTCCTCGCTTTACGAAAATGATTAACCCAAGTTGCTATAGAAGTCCATTGTAAGCCATTATAAACTCATTTTAAATCTTTGATTTTTTTCGATGTGGGACAAGGGTATCACAATCACCCCTCCTTCAGAACGCGACGTCCTCGTCGCGGCCTGACCCCTCGATCCACCAGCACCGAGAATCTAGAGGTGGCTCCTACAGGTTCAAGAGGTGGCTCCCGGCATGTAGCACTTTGCCCAGCAGGTTCAAGAGGTGGCTCCCATGCACGTAGCACTTTGCCCCGCATAACACTTATTTCCCAGTGTTCCATGTCGGTGACCGGCTTTGATACCATTCTGTCACGTCCCGAGCCCGGGCCCGTGGCCGCGTGACTGCACAATGTGCTCCTATAGCAATTACTTCGTATTCGTCCTCGCTTTACGAAAATGATTAACCCAAGTTGCTATATAAGTCCATTGTAAGCCATTATAAACTCATTTTAAATCTTTGATTTTTTTCGATGTGGGACAAGGGTATCACAACTATCATTGATGATCACATAATTGTACATGATGGATACGCAACATGTCAAAAGTGATAATCCATATATATATATATATCTATATATATAGGGGCGGAGTCACATGCTTGAGCCCGGGTGACTCAATTATTTTTTTAAAAAATGTATATGTAAATTTTGCATAATTTTGGAATAATATGATATTGGCTCGAAACAATGCACGCAAATGAGAGAAATGCGAGTCCCATCATATTTGCTAAGCTGAGGAGTGAAATTAGCCGAAGATAGGATTTTAGAAAAAAGCACAGGAGGAAAAATGCTCAGAATTGGCGGGGAAATTAGCTGAAGATAGGTTATTTGTACTCTGAAAATTCTTCCATCTTTGATTGCTTGCCTTGAACTTGAAAGCATTAAATCCCTAGTAAATTGCATTTTTTTTCTTTTTTACTTTTTTCCTTTTTCCTTAGCTGTTCGAGCTATTATTTACTTCACGGACACACCACTTATTAGTCTTACTCCGACTTACTTCCGATTTTTTTAAGGAATCCTGTCGTTAGGCACAGATTAGATTATGCGTCGTTTTGCCTCAGTGAATCTCACTTTCTTGCATATAATCGTGTCTGATTATAGAGACGTTGCGCACCTCTCTTGTTGACTTCAAGTTTAAACACAAAGCCACACTGTAGGTATTTTAGCCTGTTAAAAAAATGTAACTGTTTGGTTATTTGTATCAACACCGTGGTAGATTGCTTTAATTTCAAAAGTGCAAAATTATCTTAGAATATAATATTTAAAGTGAGGCAAGATGCAATGAATCGGAAAAATTATTCTTCTAATCATCTCAATTTTTCGACTTCCCAAGTCTTCAATTTTGGCCTAGTAGCGGCGGTGTCTTGGTAATTTGTCGACACATTGAGTGTGAATTCATGAACTTTTCCGGGCGNTTTTTTTTTTTTTTTTTTTTTTTTTTTTTTTTGTCGTTTTCAATAATAACAATGGTTACATGTTTTCCCTGTAGTAAATTTGAATTTGTCCTCTTCTGTGTTAAATTACTTGTTTTTTGTACTTCGAGAAATTAGTTTACCGGAATATTTAAATAATCATACCATGTTCTCGATTTAGGCCTATTTACTACGCTTATCTCTGTTTTATTTAACAGGTAAGATATATAAGTGTCAAATATATTAAATACAGAGAATATGACTGAAAAAAATTACTTTATAATAATATTACTAAAGAAGAGATAATTGAAGTAACTGATTTTCATATTAGCATCAATAATTAATTTGGACGGGAGCGGGTCTCATGTGAGACCGTCTCACGGATCTTAATCTGTGAGACCGATCAATCCTACCCATATTCACAATAAAAAGTAATACTCTTTCATGGTTGACCCAAATAAGAGATCCGTCTCACAAATACGACCCGTGAGACCGTCTCACACAAATTTTTGCCTTTGGACGGACTCAGCGTCAGGAGGAAAGGGAAAGCGGGGTTCCTGATAGATTTTTTTTAATATATATTTTTATATACGACTTCTTCAAATTTTGCCATTATATTAATTGATCCGTCCATTTATTTGCTTTCGGCTTAAATCTTGGGTTTGCCACCGTATTTCCTTTTTATACTAATGGTTAACACAGTTCGATGTATATAAGTTTTTAAATAATTATTTAATATGCATATGATATTTAGTATGTATAATATAAATGATCGGAGTTTAAATTTATTGATTTTAAATTTCTTTGATTTGTTTAAAGTATAAAATAAGAGTGTGTTTCAAATCAATTTTATATTGAGTCATATAATTTCAATAAGAGTAGAAGCGGTCTCACGAATCTTTATCTGTGATACGGGTCAACCCTACTGATATTCACAATAAAAAATAATACTTTTTCATGGATGACCTAAATAAGAGATACTCTTAGCATAAAAGTAATATTTTTTCATAGATGACTCAAATAAAATATACGTATAACCAAACATGACCCGTGAGATCGTCTCACACAAATTTTTACATTTAAATAATAGTTGTGAAGTATTCCAAATGAATCCACGAGTATTATTTGAAATTTATAAACGTGGCCGAATTGGAAGTAAAGAAAACTGACGTGACACGTGACACGTGACACGTGCTTACGGAATCGGTAAATTTAAGGAACCTTTAAAATCCGTTGCGCGGGCGGCTCCGTCGTCAGGATAAAAAAAACACGGTCTCATTTACGTATCTTATTGCCTAAGTCAATTAAGGCCCCTAAGGTGGCCACCACCATCAAAATGCTATAAATACGCAACACCCCCCTACTACGCTTTTGCAACTTCATATTCCCTTGTTTCATTCTAATCACATACCTTGCTTCAAATCTAAAATATCCTAAGATTATATATATATAATTCTTCCTGCTCGTGCAAGAATTAATGGCATCCACTTCTGCCCTATTAACATCACCGATCCCGAGAATGGTCGAAACCAATCGAAGAAGGAGACATACTAATCTCACGATTACATTCTCGAAGAGGAGAGAGTTCCATGATCAGAACTTCGGTGGAAGAAGGAATATGGTGGACGAGAATATGATCTTTCTACGCAAGAGAATCCGCGAGATGGGGATGGTCGAGAGGGACGAAGAGCCTCCCGCGGGATGGATGGATTGGGAGAAAAACATCTACCCGAGCTATGACATGATCATATGTGATGCGATGAGATTCTTGCAATGGTATTTGATGGAGACGAGGCCATGCTTTGCATTAGGTATTATTGGACTAATAGCATTGAGTGTGCCGATTTCGACTGCTGTTGTTGTATTGAATCTGCTGGAATTAAGTAGAGGAGTTCTGTCTGCTGTTCATCTCAGCTAAGTACAAAGAATATATATAGCTTTCTTTTATTTTGTAAAATAAAATATTTGAGGTTTGTTGTAATTTTTTAGAGGGTTAATTGAACGTCTAAATTAGTTGGTATATTATTTCATACTCTTATTAAGTTTTTATCTATGAGTCGCTGTAATGTCTTATCATTCGTATAAAACTGTGTTAGAATATTAACGTTTTGTCATTACATTAAAATAAAGTTAATGCATGTTTTGAAAACTGTGATGTTTTAAATGCCAATATTTGTTATAAATTAATAATTGTTTACGCATATTTTGATTATATATACATATATAGCAGCACTAGTACTGCGAGTCTTGAAGATACATTTTGTATCAACTTAAAAAAATGTTGTATTCACCAGAATGATATGAATTAAGCACGTGACCATATAACTAAGCTTTAATAGCAGGTTATACTATTGCCGGAACCGGAACCGGGCCGGGGGCGGTTTCAACTTATGCTGTTGGTATACGAAGTTATTCATTCTTCGAAAAAATTACATATCTAGTGTAAATATGACCGAAAACAAAATACGTAAAGTCACTAAAGTGTTGATTGAAAAAAATTACACAAAACCTGATAAATTAAAGCAAAGATGCAAAAATTACTAACAGATCAACCAAATACAAACAGTTTTAAAAAAAAAATCGTTCCTAATTAAATTACTGCAGGTTACGTAAAAGGGTTCTTTACAAGAATTTTAAGACACAAATTAATAATTGAAATTGTAATTGGAAGAAGCTTTGAACCAGGACTTGAATCTGATCCATTTAAGCTATACACAACTGGAGGAATATGTACTAGCGTCTGGTATATTTATTTTCAAGTATATTAAACTCTGCAAAACATTTAATAATCCTACTCTAGAATCCATGCAGTGGAATTAATCTCTTTAAAATCATCGGCCACAACCTGCAGCTAATCAAAACAAAATTAATGTAAGAAAATCACTAGAA
This sequence comes from Primulina huaijiensis, assembly GCF_012295235.1. Lineage (NCBI taxonomy): Eukaryota > Viridiplantae > Streptophyta > Magnoliopsida > Lamiales > Gesneriaceae > Primulina > Primulina huaijiensis. The sequence continues at coordinate 16,980,784 of NC_133311.1, read as the reverse complement.
AGTTTTTATTATGTGAAAGTATTTCCTACTGTTATGTGACATAAAAAAACGTGTATAATAATCAAATAATGAAAAAGACTTGTTCTCAATGTGTAACCTAGCTAGCTCCTATCTAGCTAACTCAAGGAAAAGGGTATCAAAATAATTAGTATTGGAAATAAACTTATACGGAATATTGGACTAACAGGGAGCTCCCTTCAGTCCAAGCTGCGATAACAAAAACTGAACACAGCTCTTACATAGTTGGATCAAGAACACACCAGATCTCACTATTTCCGATGAATTCGTGAACCAACGAGTCAACAGCTGAGTTTTCAGCTTTAAAATGCCTCAGACTGGACTGAAGGAAGCTCCATAATTCCCCCGCAAATCCTAAAACTCTTAACAGAACATGCAATATATACTTTAAATTATACAGATAAAAAATCATCAAGAAAAGAAACCCGCATAGGATTCAACAAAACAAGCTTTTTTACAAGGTTGAAGTAGAGGAGTGAATGAAGAACAAGACCGAATATGGTGGATTTATATAAATGGGTGGTGGAGAGAGATATCAGGAGACATGAAAATCTAAAGTGGGCTGGGAGATGGATTTAGAACAGACTGCAGAGGCATCAAAACACACTGAAATTTGAAATCATATCGTTTCATAGTACTTATAATATCTGTGGAGGGAGTAATTGGTATTGGTTTCAGCTCTGAAAAAAAATTGGACAGGTCTTTGAAAACGTCGTACGCTCAGCTTATTATCCATCCAATCAAACAGCTGTGAGGGCTCACCATAAAGAGAAAAAGTTCTATGATGTTTAGGTTGAAATCATAGTATTCCATAATTGGCACAGAGGCTAATACCAATGAGGGTATGGTTGGGGACTGTTCATTCATTGGTCCAAACCCTAGTTCACGTGAAGGGATTTGCAAGTGCAAGAGTGGGATATAAATAACGCTAGTACTTTTGGTTTAATTTCTTCGTTTTTGTTGAGTGGTAAAAGACTTTTAAGAAATAGTACTTTTAGACATAATAATTAGTTATAAAAAAATTGTAATTTTAATCCAACAAATTAAATTTTTAAAATTAATTTAATAATTTGTCAAAATTTGATTTCATTACGATAATTTGAATTTTTTTTGTGTGTCTTTTTTATGTCCGAAATTACTAAATACATATAATTTCTTTGGTACTTATTTTTTCATATGTGGCACATGTGATGAGAATTAATATCATATTACTCAAATTAAAATTAATCTGAGCAAAAATAAAGGAAAAAATAGAGTAAAACGACTCTCAATACTTCAAAATTTGTTGAAAAAGGTATGTTGTTTTATTTATTTTTGTTTATGTATATTTTAATAAGTGTAATATAAACTTTATTCTTGTTGCATGAGTCACGTAGGAGATTATCGATGTAAAATAAGCAATATTTGGTGGATTTATTGCTTTCTAACAAAAAAAATGATCAAAACTAAAAAAAATTCAATTGAATGTATGAAAACCAAACTTTGATAAGTTATATTAATAAAATCCAAAATTCTGCCAACTTACAAGACTAAAGTTGCAATTTTCTCTAATTAGTATGATTGATAAGCAAACTTATTTCTAGCCACGTGATTAAGAGGGTGTTTGATGTTCCGTCGTTCATGCACCTCGTTTGAGAATTGATTTTTATCCCATCCATATAAGAATCAATAAACAAAACAAATATCTTATAATACACAAATCTGTCTAAATTATTGATAGAGTGAATAGATACGACATTTCTTGAAATCCTTCTTCTTATTGTTCCGGTCATGGAATAGATGAAATAAAAAAAAAAATGAGTTTTTGTTCAAGAATGAAATTTTATTGAGATCATTGTAAATAGTTAAAAACTTTAAATCCTAACATCTTTTTAATCCAGTAAATTTTTTTTCTAGAAAAAAACCTAGTTAGAGTAAACTAATTGATCCAAGAAAAGGTTATATTGTTAGAAGAAAAAAAGCAATATACAATGAAGAGCATGAAATGATAAACCAGTTAACAACAATAAAGCAAACCAAACATACAATTGAATCGGGAAATAGATGTTGTGTTGTAGTATGATTACAGCGGGTTGGTAAACAAGAAAAACTGATCCTGCAAGAAAACATGCGTAAAATAGAAATAACTCGAGGCCTGTAACATCTTAGCTTTATAACAAATTCGTCTTTTTTGATGATGTTTTGAAGTTGGTAGTAGACTTCTGCTTCTCAGGATATAATTGGAAAACCTACAACAACAGCTTAACACAAAGTTTTCAAGCAAGATAACTAAATAGTACATGAACTTTATCTCGCAAAAAACGCTTGCAGAAATGAGAGGAGAAGGTGGTGGTTGTTTTGTGTTGAGGACTCGGGACAACATCTATAGGATCATGACACCCATACAAAAGACCAACTTTGGCTATGAATGTAATGACCCGATTTAATTATATGTTATTTGGCGATAATTAAGATTAATTATTTTAAATTGAGGNTCGTATCTCCGTCACCAGTCGCCGAAAAATTCAAGTAAATATATGGTTGGGAAGCTCTTGACGAGAGCTACGTTTTGGTACCCATCTTGAAGTGTTTCTCGACACTTTTCGAAAACCCATCGGAAAACGCCGCGCCTTTCTCCGCTAAATCGTCACCGTACGTCGCCGGAGTTCGGAAATTGATTGAGGATTTTTGTTCTTTGAGTCATAAGCTTCGTTTTGATATATATATTGAGGTATAAATTATGATTCCAGAAATTGTTTAAGGATTGCTCCATTTTTGGTTAAATTTGATATCAATATTGATATTGGTTATATTTTTGGATGTTGGTACAAACTTTGAGTTGATTCGAGGTATCGAAAAATTTCAGAATGTTTAAATTGAGACTATAAATCGAGTATCAGTGAGTTTGATGCCTTAGAATTGTTAATTATAATTGATTTTAGGCATTTTAGGCGAATATTGGAATTTTAGGAATTTAAAATGTCTAAATTGTCGAAATTGGATTTTTAGTGAATTTAAATGGTTCTGGAATTTTTATATGATAATAAGACCATTTAAATTAATATTCAGGTGATTTGTCTGAGTTGGCATTTCCAGGACTTTCTTGAGGATTTAAGTTACTGGTAAATTAGTCGAGGTACATAGGGATCAGTTATTTTCACGACAGAGACATCTGATGATCCTGTGTATGATTTATGTGATATTTGTTGATTTATGTGATTTTATATGCTGACTCGCATATTATCAGTTTGTAATTGATGTGCAAAATCAAATAAAATATTTCTTTGGTTCACACACATTTTATTTTAGTTAGACACATCAATACCACTGAACATATCATATTGAGCCTATCTGTTATTGAGATCTAGTTATATTTCGGTTGAGATCCGTTATATATATGATATGATATGGTGTTCTGGAGATGTTTGGCTACCTTGATTCGGTCCGGCTTAGGTAGTTGCTGGCTTCGAGGCTGGGCCATATCCCAGGCACAGTCCGCTGACCAGCTCGAGCATATATGTATGATTGTTGATATCGATCGTTTGACTCGTGATATCCTGATATCTTGCACCTATACATGCATTGCATTCATGCATGTCATCATTGCATTTCTATGTCATATATCGTGGTTTCTTGATGTCTCGTACTGGGGTTTCTGACCCCCGAGAGGGGGCTGTCGTGTCTTTTGTGTGTGGA
>NC_133311.1:16975104-16976466 GCF_012295235.1 Primulina huaijiensis | reverse complement strand
ATTATGAGTAATAAATATTACTGAACTTTTGTGAAGATTTTATGTATTAATCTTTCGCAATATTGACTAGAAATAAAGTTGGGTCAAATTCTTGTGAAACCTAAGCCACTGTTTCTTCGTCAGCCAGCCTGCAGTCAACTACACAATTAATTTTAAGCATTTATTCATTCTTTCATTGGGATAAGCTAAGTAAGCAACAGCCTAAAAAGGAGCAGCGCAGGTTTTGGTTTCTCTTCAACATCCCTTGTAGGGAAAATTAAATATAATTTTTTAACATTAATTTATTTTTAAAAATAAAGAAAGAAAGAAAATATTCGAGGGGTATATATTTTGCACACTATATAATACAGAAGTTCAACCTTTTATGCTGAATTATAAAATTTCAAATTTTAAAATTGATTTTATGATTACGATTCCCATTTTTTATTTCCAGGAGTCAAAAACTAACAATAAATCCACGGTTTTGATTCCGGTTTCATATGAATTATGGGTTCACACAAATTTTGGTAAAGTCTATCTATACTTAGCTTGTTCAAATAGAATGTCGGGTGTAATAATCGTTCGATTGTAATACAACTTAAAATATTTGATTTATATGGTTAGATCAATCGAGGGACACAAACAAGTTGGTCAAGATTGAAGATTGCAAAAAGACAGAAATTGTGAAGAAATGAAAACCCTATTAACACAGTCCTTCAGAGCACAGGAAATTAAAGGGAAGCAATATTCCCTGTTTGCATTTCTTGCTTGAGTACTCATTGATGTTTTGGGCGACTCATCACATCTTCGAGTAGTCATTTCATTTGTCAATTCTTAATTTTAACTCTATCTTCCTTCCATATTCTCTGTCAATCTTTACTCTGAATATTGTTTTCCTATATTTTCTTTTCAGGAATTTAATTTTTTTAAAAAATAATAATAATATTTGAGTTGACTGGGAAATTATATTCTCCACCAACATTTGTAATTTGTTGACCACCTCTTTTGAATCATTTGGAGAGGGTAAAATTTCACTAGTTACATGTTTTTGGTAAAGTATGCGTTTTTTTATGGGCAATTGGTATTGTAGGAGTTTAAGAAATGTACGAGTATGCATATATTAATAATTTCATATGAAAAATTAATATTAGGTCTCTTGTGAGATGGTCTCACGAATATTTATCTGTAAGACGGATCAACCCTACTGATATTCACAACAAAAAGTAATACTCTTAGCATAAAAAATAATACTTTTTCATGGATGACCCAAATAAGAGATCTGTCTCACAAAATACGACCCGTGAGACCGTCTCACATAAGTTTTTGCAAAAAATTAAATAGACGTTTGATACCTTATATTTTTTTAAATGCTCAAAAACCCCC
>NC_133311.1:16968028-16974847 GCF_012295235.1 Primulina huaijiensis | reverse complement strand
GATTTTATACTAATTTCTCATTCAGACAAGATTAGCATGAATTTTAGTATATCTAGTTTAATTATACGATAATAGAGGAACTATTTTTAAATTTATAATATAAATTATATGATATAATCTCCGGTTTGCCCGACTGAATATTAACGTAAGTAAATTCAAAATTTTCAGGAAAAAAAAGATCAGGACACATTAGAATATATTCGAGCGAGAAAACACTAAGGCTAGTTTGGTTGGAGGATAAAATTATGAAATGATTAAGATAAATGATAAAAAGAATGATTGAAGTAGAAATATAATATATAATGATAAAATAATATTATGTTTGATATGATTGTTAAGAATGAGATGATTAAAAATCTTTTGATGAATTGACAAAATTGTCCTTCCACTTCGGCGGCCTGCCGGCCTACGGGGGTGGCCGTCTGCCGACGGTTGGCCGGCTGGAGGTGGGCGGTCGGTGACGGGAAGTGGTGGTGAGTTTGAATATAAGAAAAAGATAAAATTTGAAAAATATGATGGATTAAGAGTTGGATAAATAATCTTAGAGGATGAGGAATGATTATTTTATCATATTTAATATAACCTAATCATTTATAAGAGAGATTAACTTGATTAAATAAAAATTCTATCAAACATGAGATTAGGTGGGTTAAAAGTAATCTTTCGTACCAAATGTAGCCTAATAGACAAAGATACATGTTACATTTGGACAAATATTTTTAAAACATTTTTATAAAAGTGTTTTTTCAAAAAAATTATAAAATATTTTAAAAGTTGTTTTCATAATAAATCTTCTCTTGAACAAATATTTTATAGAAACGTTTTTATAGATAAAAATAATTAAGAAGCTGATTGGATGATTATTTTATAAAACCTTTTAATTGCAAGTTTCTTTTTTCTCATTTTTTTTTCTTGTCTGTGATTTCTTATCCGTTTGACCTAAACTTTTTATTTTAAAAAAATTGAAAATACCTCTCGTGAATTATTCTTTAAATTATACTTGAAGAATATCATTTTTTTTTTTAAAAAAAATCTTCACGAACTTTTTACAAAAATCTTGCTCAAATATATACTTTAATTTTTTTTTCTCATGTAAAATATTAAAAACATTTTTAAAGTAATTGTCCAAACAAATTTAAGCTGGTATATGGTAAGTTTAATTACAACACGAAGCTATTGTCTATGTAATGTGAGAACTTGTGAGGCTTTCAAATTATGAAAACTCACTTGTTCTTGTTAGATTCACTTCTACACTGTATATATATTAAGCAATACATCGTGATTAAAGGCACTCTAAGGTATAGTTTGGTACACTGGATAAGAGAGAGATTGATAAATAATCTTTTTTATCACTGGATAAGAGAGATTGATAATAATCCTCCTTATCCCACGTTTGGTACTTTTTTAGAAAGTCCATGATATTATCACGAGCATGTGATAAATAATTTTATATAAAGATAAAATATCTCTTTTATGAGATATGATAATTTTAATTTAATGATAAAAAACATCACAAATGACTTAATTTCCCTCAATATATAACATCCTATATATGATCAAGTTCTAAATTAGTATCACTAGATGATAATTATATAAATGTTTTTATAAATCTCTGTTAGTAGGTAGAAATAAAAATCAAATAAATATTTTTATTTATTTTTATATATTATATAATATGATAATTATATAAATGAACTCGAGATAATTATATAAATGATTTTTATAAATCTCAATAAATTTATTAGTATCACTCGATCAACTTTAAAAATTGATATTTGACTTGATTCACAAAATCAAGGGCTCAATTTCCATATTTTATATAATATATAAAATTAGGTAAAAATAAATAAATCATGCAAACACTGTCGGCGCATGAACAGATAAGAAATATGAACTCAAGCAACAACTTTGAAATTATAAAATTTATTATGATAAAGTTAATTTTATCATTACAATCTAATATATAAATTTAATCACTTTATTAAAATCATACCAAACATTTAAATATAATATTTTACATCTTATTTATCCTTAACTTATCCTTATATTATATATAACATGTTTATCCTATCATGTGTACCAAACTATACCTAATTGATTTTTTTAAAGGTACGTTATTAAATACAGATAAATATGAATAGTGAAAAAATATTATCCACAAAATGTATTATTATTTTTTAAATAAAAATAAAAATTGATATTTATTTTCCAGATTCATTTTTTGTTTGTAGTTGAACTGAGGAAACATGAGATAAATCCATTAGTTGGCAGTTGAAGTCATGAAAATTCGACAAAAACACGGTCGTGGGATGTGGGCAAACTTAAGTCAAGTTTTCGTACGTAATTTTCCACATTATGTTATTTTAAAAGCAAAACGTCAATGCCACTGACCTCTAGGTCAAATGGCATCACCTCTCCCAAATATGGGAAAGGTCATGGTTTTATGTCCAANTCATTTGAATCAATTATGATTTTGTAACAATGTTTCAACAATTAATTTTAATACTTTTCATAAAAATCATGTAACTACCAAACCTGATGATAGAAAATAAATAAACATAAAAATTTGTTTATACAACTTAGGACATCTCCAACCGTCCTCTATAATGGAGGAATCCTCCATTATATAGGATGAAATCTTCTCCAACCGTGCTCTATTTGTTTCCTCTATTTTAGAGTATGCAACAGTGATTCTTTATTTATGGAATATCACTGTTCATATAGAGGATGGAAAAGGAGTGAAAAATAATTACAAAATAGATATTTTAAAAATTACAATATGGTCCTTTTGAAAAAAAATTGAAAAAATATCACTGTTCTCGATCGACTTGTGGCTTGAAGAAGAAAAGATCGACCAACACACAAACTTGGTCGACTCACACACCCACACTTAGATCGACCAAAACAGATTTGGTCGTGCTTTAGTCGACCAACCAAAGCACCATGCTTTGGTCGACCAAGCAACCAAAGCATGGTGGTCGACCAAAGCATGGTCGACATGTTTTGGTATCTTGTTTTGGTCGATCAAGATAAAGTTTCGGTTTTGTTGATCAAGTCGAATACACATGTAATTGTGTCATGTTTAGCCAATTAATTAAGTTTAGTTAAATAATATATTATGAAATTAATTAATTATATGTGTGTGTATGTGTATTCGAAAATGAAATAAATTAAAAAAAGAAAGTATTTGGTAATATTTAGAGGATATGAGTTGAAAATGAAATAAATTAAAGAAATAGATTATTTGATAATATTTAGAGGATAAGGTTGAAAATGAAATAAATTAAATAAATAGAGTATTTGATAATATTTAGAGGATATGGGTTGGAGAAGGTTTTTGAAAATAGAGATCATGTTTCTCTATTTTGGAGGATAGAAGATGAAAAATAGAGGATATGGATTGGAGATGGCCTTAGAAAGCAACAATTCTTTAATGTACACCATCTTTCTTTACACGAAGGATTATACTTGAATATTTGATTTATATAATATTTTCGTAGAAACTCAGTTCGGATTATTATATCACACCCTCAATCCGACAACAACTTACCACAATGTTTTTTGAGACAAGNAAATTAATTAATTATATGTGTGTGTATGTGTATTCGAAAATGAAATAAATTAAAAAAAGAAAGTATTTGGTAATATTTAGAGGATATGAGTTGAAAATGAAATAAATTAAAGAAATAGATTATTTGATAATATTTAGAGGATAANGATGATAGAAAATAAATAAACATAAAAATTTGTTTATACAACTTAGAAAGCAACAATTCTTTAATGTATGCCTTCTTTCTTTACACGAAGGATTATACTTGAATATTTGATTTATATAATATTTTCGTAGAAATTACTCAGTTCGGATTATATCACACCCTCAATCCGACAACAACTCACCACAATGTTTTTTGAGACAAAGGCAAAAACAAATTGCAACCCACTTCACAAAACTAGTACCAACACTACAAGAATTCATGCAAAAGGTGATGAAACCAACAGAGCAATAAATGCATCTATTAGTTGAAGTCTAGGTCTGATTAGAGCTTGAAAGTGTCATCTTCTTAAATATGGCTGAGTAGTGAATGAAGAACATTATAGGTGAGAGTGATTGATTATTTTTAGTTTCTATTGTTCTTTGTCAATCAACGATTACTTTAAATTCCTTGGACTGATCAAACTTTTCAGACTTGTCCTCTATCTTGATTCTTGTGAACTGATTTGATCTTCAAGACAATATCTGAATGGTTAATGTAAGTTGAAACGATATTCATCAATCGTATTCGTATATTAGATATTTATTTTTTAGATAATGTTGTTAACATTCAATAGATGAATGTCATCTGATAATCACACACGATTGATAAAAAACATAATAAAACTAATATATACATATATAGCGTTATTTAACTAATCTAATCTAATCTAATCTAACTTTTTTGTAATGTATGATGAATAAATCATTGTTCTAGAGTTTCCACCTCGTCGTCTTTACATGTTGATATAAATTAAAGTTACTTTGTGCGTTGATCAAAGTTTTGTTTATTTAATTAATTGATATATTTTAATTTCTTTTTTAATGATACGTTGGCAAAGTTTATTTATTAGGATTAATACATACATGAATAAATTTCATAAGAGACGGTTTCACATGTTTATATTTGTGTGATTGGTTGACTCGATCCATATCTAAAGTAAAAAAATAATATTTTTGGCATAAAATAATATTCATGATTCAAGTCGAGTACAAGATCTGTTTTATAAAATTGACTCTTGAAATGATAATTTCTTGTAAATTTATAATAATTTATTTTATTGGACTCGCTAGTGTTCGGCTGTCATTTCACCACTCAATTTCTCCACTCTTCCAAATCTTCATAGTTTATAACCCATTATCATAAAAAAAAAGTTTTTCTAATTAATTAGGTCAATAATAACTTAGTCTAAAGTACTCGAGTGAACCAAGTTTCCTTTTGAATAATGGGTACAAAGGAAATTGTGTTTTTAATCCTAAAAGTTGCAATAAAATCATGTCGAAATTATGTCACGTAACATCTTGGCTATGCTTAAAAAAATGCTTTCTCCATTTGGCTTTAATTTTCTGGTTTCTTCCCGACAATTATATGTTATCTTATTTTCACATTCTTGAAAATAATAACTAATTTCCATTATATTAAATCAAAATATAATAATTTTCAATTTTAAATATATGATTTGATATCATGGTATGCATATGCCTCTTACGAAAAAATCTATTGGGAAAACATAACTAATTATATTTTTTTTTTTGTAATTTTAGTCCCGTAAATTAGATTGTTTTTTGTTTTTGTCATGTAATATGTCAAAGTTTGATTTTCATATAATAACTTAGATTTTTTTAATTTTTGTTTTTTTTATCCGAAACCACTAAATCTATCAAATATGATTTATTTGACATCGATCACGTACATTACATATGTAGGAGAATAAAGATCATGTTATTCAAATTAATGTGATGAAAAACATGGAAAAATAAAAGAATATGACCCTAATACTTCAAAATGAGAGGAAAAAGTTTATTGTTTCTCTTTAATTTTTTTATATATATGATACTCACGGGAAATTTAGGGTCCGATTCCGGCGAGTGTCACTAATCCAGACGCAGGTTTTGAAATAATCCTGAGCCTGAAATCACAAATGAGACCGTTAGAAGGGGGCCAGGAGGGTATCCTGGCGTAGCCCCTCCGACGCTCAAGTCAGAGACTGAGGATATATGAGGGGAGCAGCTAAGGGCGCTGCTGAAAACAATATAGTGAATTCGAAATCATACGCTCAAACCTGATATTTATAGGAGAATACCTGGGCTGCTCATGGGCCCTTCACCTGTGGGCTCTATAGATGGGCCGGGAGTTTGGGCCTGATCTTGATGGGTTCATCCCTGGGGTATCACCAGTCTCCCCCTCCCGAGTCGAACTGAATCGTAGGTTCAAAGTTCGATTAATTGTGCTGTTCTCGGGTTACCGGGTGCAAGTTGTGCATTTTCTTCCCGCCATCTGTCAGTCTCCAAAAATTTGGAAACAAATCAAGTTGCGATTCTGCAGCTCTCTCCCGCCTATGCTCAACGCACTTGCTTCATCACCCTGCCCACGCCTCGCCCGAGCGTGCACCTCCCTTGCTCGGCCGCCCGTGCGTCCTACGCCCTCGCCTGCCAGCCGAAAGTATCGAAGCCTCGCCCTCGCCCCCACCCGGCAGCCCTCGCGGCCCTCCACAAAGCCTCGCCACAAGCCCACGCCGAACCCTCGTCGCGCGCGCTTGCTTGCCCAGCCGAGCACACACTCGAGACCTCGCCTGCACGCCCACGTCGAGCCCTCGCCGTGCGCGTCTGCTCGCCCAGCCGAGCACTCGCCCAGCCGCGCGCACACGCCGCCCACCGCACGCTAGCCCTTTCACGCACGTCTGCTCGCCCAGCCGAGCACTCGCCGTGCAGTCCTGCCTAGCGCGCCTACTCGCCCTAGCCGAGCGTCACCATCTCCCAACTTGCCTCACCCCGCCTCTCCTCGCCCAAGCGAGTGCCACGCTCGCCTCGTCCCGGCCGAGCCCACCACCTCGCCAAGTGCTCGCCCGGCGCCCCCTCGCCCCCCACGAGCGCGCCTCGCCCTCGTCGAGCGCCACGCTCGCCCAGCGCCTGCAGCTCGCCCAGCGTCCCCAGCTCGCCCAGCGCCTACTCGCCCGAGCGCCCCTCCACGCTCGCCCGACGTCGAGCGCTCGCTCTCTCCCGCTCGCCTCGTCCCGGCCGAGCCCACCTCCTCGCCAAGTGCTCGCCCGGCGCGCCCTCGCCCCGCA
>NC_133311.1:16938858-16964725 GCF_012295235.1 Primulina huaijiensis | reverse complement strand
TGAGGGACATCTTGACATCGACCTTCCCCTCTCTGCTCCCCGATCCTCTGATTTATCCATGGAGGGCCTTGACCACGCCTAGGGGACGAGCGAGACCTCTGTCGACTCCTGGATGAGGATCCTTCTCGTTTATCCCGCGAAGGCAATCTAGCACTGCACTCAACCCTTTGCGACTTCTCCCACCTCCCCTCGGACTCCCTCACTTCCATCACCTTGTCCCGACTCCCATCCAGAGGAACATTGGATGAGAATTGTCCTCTGCCCCTAGCCTTATCATCCTCCCTCTCGGCCGCGCCTCTCTTCCTACTTCCTCTTTCCGCTCCCTCAACTCTACTTCTCCCAGGTCGCTGCTCCATCCTCTTATGCCGTTGGGCATCTTCGAGATTTACATATTTTTCCGCCCGAGATAACAGATCATCATAACTTGATGGAGGTTTCTTCACTAACGATTTAAAGAACTCTCCTCCTCTAAGTCCCTGGGTAAAGGCACTTATCATGATGTCAGGAGTGGCCGCTGGTATCTCCAGCGCTGCGTTGTTGAAACGCTGGACAAACTCTCGCAAAGTTTCAGCTTCTTGTTGTTTCACCACAAACAGACTCAAATAGTTTTTTTGGTGTTTTTTGTTGCTAGTGAATCTGTGCAAGAAAGCAGCAGAAAAATCCTCGAAAGATCGTATGGAGTTGGGCTGCAAGGTGTTAAACCATTGCTGGGCTGACCTCACCAACGTGCCCAGAAACACCCTGCACTTGACCCCATCTGAATATTGATGTAACAGGGCCGCATTCTCAAACCTCCCCAAGTGTTCCTCGGGGTCAGTATGTCCATCGTACTCACCCACATTCGACTGTCGAAAATTTGGAGGAAGCCCTTCTTCTAAAATGGCTAGTGAAAAAGGACTTCCTCTCTTGGGTGCCGGCGCTCTGCTTCCCAACTGCTGCCTCAACATCTGTATTTCCTTCCACATTTCTCCCATCTCACTAATCTCCCCCCTTTGGTGGGGCTGTGGCTCTTCAACCCTGCTCTGGTGGCCCTCAGCATCTTCCTCACGCTCCTGACGGGCTGCCTGTTCCTCTACAAACACAGACTCTTGATTCCTTTTCATGGCCTCATCCACTGTCCGGGAGATAAATTGGCCCAGCTGTTCCAGGGTCAAGTTCCCCACGTTCTCATTAGGACGGGTTTGTTCGACCCTTGTCTCGTGAAGGGGCTGCTCGGCTCTTGTCTCTTGACGAGGTTGTTCCTGTCTCGTCTCCACATGAGATGATTATGGTTCCCTCTGAGAACGCGATGATGCTGAGGTAGCTCTTCTACTTCCTTTCTTGCCTACCATCTCTACGTCTCAACTCAAGACTTCCCACAGACGGCGCCAAGTGATACTCACGGGAAATTTAGGGTCCGATTCCGGCGAGTGTCACTAATCCAGACGCAGGTTTTGAAATAATCCTGAGCCTGAAATCACAAATGAGACCGTAGAAGGGGGCCAGGAGGGTATCCTGGCGTAGCCCCTCCGACGCTCAAGTCAGAGACTGAGGTAATATGAGGGGAGCAGCTAAGGGCGCTGCTGAAAACAATATAGTGAATTCGAAATCATACGCTCAAACCTGATATTTATAGGAGAATACCTGGGCTGCTCATGGGCCCTTCACCTGTGGGCTCTATAGATGGGCCGGGAGTTTGGGCCTGATCTTGATGGGTTCATCCCTGGGGTATCAATATATATATTAATGTGCGATATATACTTTATTTTTGTCACATATGATAGTATTATTGTCAAATAATATCATACAATAATACTATCATATTTGATGGATTTAGTGATTTGTAACAAAAAAAGTATCGTAACAAAAAAAAATTAAATTACTGTATAAAAATCAAACTTTTGACAAGTTATTAGAACAATAAAACAAAAAACATTTCAACTCATGACTAAAATGACAATTTTACACTAATCAAATTCATTACATTCTCCTATTCAACTTCCAAGAACACAATTATTAGAAAAATTGTAAATATTTTAACATTTATAAGAAATAGTATTAGCATAAATGTAAAATAAACTTTATTTATTTAGTTTTGAGAATAATTAAATTTCCTTGATTGTCTTGGGCCCAAACGGGTTTGTTCGACTCTACCCACATGGGTAGTGCCTCAAACCATTGAGGAGTTGACAAGAGTTGACACGTGTCAAAATTTGACAAGTGTCAACTCCTCAATAGTTTTGGAGCACTACCCATGTGGGTAGGGTCGAACAAACCGCAAAAACGACACACTTCTTGGGTTCTCAAATTAATTTTTTTTTACCTTTTGCCAATACACAAGTCAAATAGTAGAATTCACATCTATTTTTTGTACAATTAAATAAGGATCTGTGAAAAGTCTAAACAATATAGAACCGAGACCGGGCTTGTAGCTCAGTGGTCTCACCCCCTGCCGGAATAGTCGGTTTCCCCGGGTTCGATCCCCCCTCCCCGCGTGAGTTGTAATAAAAAAAAAACAATATAGAATCACATAAAAAAAATATCAATATACTCATAAATCCTCGATTTTTTTAAAATCAAGCATATTAACTAATTTATATAAAAAAAACTCAAGCACATTTACCACATTTATAAGATATTTTATGCATGATTTTTTTTAAAAAAATTAATTGTAATTAATTTTACATCAGATATATTTCATATTTTAGAATTTTTATGGAAGATGTTAGTGGTAATTTACCCTATTTTTCGAGCCTCTATTTAATTTAAAAAATTGGGATGAAAAACAGAATAAATTGACCAAAATTTTTAATTAATTAATTAATTAAAACTAAAATTCAAAAATAGTAAATTAGTTAAATTGATAATTACGAATAAGGAGAAGGGCCAAAATAGCGAAGCACGAGACTTTCAGAACATCACCGCTGCTTTCTTTATTCATTCAGTTACTCCATTTACACGCGGTCCTTCGTAGCCGCCACCCCACCACCCTACTCCCTCTCAATATATATTATATATATAGATGTATGAATACATATCTTCTCTCCTCTGAGGAGATCTTTGTTCAACAAGGTTTCTCCAAGATTTTCCTCTGTTTACAAGCCCAACTCTTTATTTTTCTGAAGAAATAAAACAATCGTGACAGAAAGCAAATGTAAATTGAATGACCCCTCTATTCGTGACAAAGAAAATAATAAACGAATGATATGAGGTCTCATATGAATTGTTGATGTGGGATTTGGTGCTTCGAGAATATGGAACCGAGGGACCTTTCGTTCTTGGCTGTTATTTTCATTGCTCTCTCCATTTTCTTGAGCTCAAGCTTTGCACTTTCCCACCCAAAGGAACCTTTCAAGGCTTTCTTTGGTTGGTTCATGCATCTCTTTGAGATTTTGGCAACTGGGTTGTGTTTATTTTATTTTAATGTTGGTGTTATTAATGTTCATAATATATTGCTGGCAATTCGTATACGTTATCTTGGGTGATTTGGAAACTGGGATTGGATTCTCCTGTCATTTTTCGTGTCTTTAATGCGGTAGAGTAGTTCTTGGCTTAATGGTAAGCTTTTTATTAATGATCATATACTGCATCGTACATTTCCTTTGTTTCTTTGATTCTAATGCTGGTTGGAGGCTTATAAAGCTTCTTTCTTTTCTTTTTTTATATCATTAATAAAATTTCTTGCATTGGAATTAAATAGATGTGCAATTCAATTCCAGTTTTTTTTTTATTGTCTTACGGAATGCTGTAGAATATTGAAATTGAAATTTGATTTGTGTACAACAGTTTATCTCACTATTGGGATTGCCTATATTACACTCTATCCTGATTATTTCAGACAACGGACGTTAAATTTTCTGTCTTTATGGATGCTTAATTCATTTTTGTCAATGAGGTTTCATTTCTTCTCGTTAATATAATTTCAATTATGACACATATGCAGGAGAAGAAAATTTGGGGTCATGGAAGGATGAACTATCGAGTGCGGCTTCAGAAGCTCCAGGACCGGCCAACGATGTGAAAACTCTTATTTTGGCAGGGAACAGGACAAAGAGGCCTGACATTCTTGCCGGATTTCATAAATACAGAGGTGGATGGGACATTGCCAACAGACATTACTGGGCTGTAAGCCCTGTCCTCCTTGCTTTACAATGACATCTGAGTTCTCTTATAATAATCACTTGACAATCGAGTTCATGTTTTAGCTCTCACCTGCACTAAAAAAGATTTTCACAGCCAATTCAATACATTAAACATGTGTTCGCTCAATGGAAAAGTCAGGGATCAGGTCGTGCCTTCTTAACTGTTTGATAAAAATTAGGCCGATATCTGTTGACATACGTATCATCATTAACACGACTCCTTGAAAAAAATTGAAGTAGTGTGTTTGATATAGAAATGTGGTGGATACTTCTGGAGAATTTTTTATTAAGCAAATGATACTGTGAACTAATCTGATGTGTAACCATAATTGTCCTTGATGTTAGTGCTTCTTTGGCATTTTTATGCTCTCCAATATTTTGTAGAAAATAAGAATAAAAATATTGTATTTTTGTCTTTATTGGTATGCATCACAAACATCATATGATCTGTCTTTGAACATAACCTTGTTTTTTTACTGATCTCAAGAATTTTTCAAACCAAGCTCTCGGAGATTGCTTCAATCCATACAAAAACTTCTTTAATTTGCATACCTTTCCCCCAAATTGTTTCTCGAAGCCCCGTGGAGCATCCATAAACACTTCTTCCTCCAATTTGCCATTCAGAAATGCTATATCAAAATTGTACATTGGCCGGTTAAGGTTTGCAGCCAGGAAAGTAATATTCTAATTGTATTCAATTTTGCAACTGGTGCAAATGTCTCTTGGTAGTCAATACCATACGTCTGTGTGAAAGTTTTTGCTACAAATCTTGCTTTATAACGTTCCAAAGATCCATCTAAATTAAGTTTCACTGTGAACACCCATTTACAACCCATAGTTTGTTTTCCTTCAGGCAGGTACATTATCTCTCATGTTTCATTTTTAGCAAGAGCATTCATCTCTTCAAGGACAGCTTTCTTCCATGGGAGATTTTGGTTCATTAATAGTGAGTTCGAGTACTATACCTAGATTCAAATAGTTTTGGACAGGATCTGTACTTGGTTCAGACATTTGGTCGTGTGGGGTCATGGAGTCTTGTTTGCTCTGAGGTCATTTTGTTCTCCTGTAAACTTGGCCAAACAATCTTTCATCATTAACTCGTGCTCTGGTATCAAGATTTTGAACCAGTGCTAACTCAGGTGTATCAATGTCCATATTAATCATGCCATAAAAAATAGGGTCCTATCCACATTCTCTATGGTGTCAAATTCAAGCTCAAATATAGAGTCTTCTATATCTTACTCCCCCCTAAAGAGGAGTGCCAAAAAAGGTTTGAGATTCAAAAAATTTTACATCCATAGACATATAATTTTTTTTTTAGGATCAAAGCATTTATAACCTTATGAGTAGGAGAATAACCTAAGAAAACACATTTAATGGCATGAGGGTCTAATTTATCACGAGCATGATGATGCACATGAACAAAAGCCACAGAACCAAATATTTTCAGAATTAAATCAGAAGAAAAGTGAGACATGGGAAAGGTTTTCTTAAAAAGACTCAATGGTGAGGCAAAATTCAACACTCTTGAAGGCATTCTATTAATGAAATATGTAGCGGTCAGAATAGCTTCGCCCCCATAAGTATTTTTAGGTACTCTGGTAGTGAACATGAGTGACCTAACTACTTCAAAGAAATGTCTAATATTTCTTTCTGCGACTTCTGTTTGAGTGCAAGAATTATGATGGATTATGCCTTTGTGCTGAAAAAAAATCCCAAAAACTCATTAAAATATTATTTCCCATTTTCATTTCTGAACACTTAGATTTTCTTTTGAAATAGTGTTTCAATCATTACGTAGAAATTTTTAAAAACTTACTCCGATTATGATTTATCAGTAAGTAGATAGACCCAAGTTAAACGTGTGTGATCATCAATAAACGTGATAAACTACTTTTTGCCAGAAAGAGTTGGTGTCTTAAAAAGTCCCCACATATCACTGTGAATGAGCGAAAAAGGTTTTTATGCTTTATATGGATGTATAAGGAAAGATGCACGATGATGTTTGGCAAACTGGCAAATATCACATACAAAATCAAACGGATTCTTATTTTGTATAACTTTGGAACGACATGCCTCAAATACTGAAATTCAAGATTTCGGGCCCTTGTCACAAACCCAGATACACTGCAGAAACTTGTTGGGATTTGCATGGCAAACCACACAAAAGGAAGCCAAAATCTTTTAAACAAAAAGGAAGTGGTGGCAACGGTGATTTAAGGCCTTATCAATCTGGTACTGAAAACCAAGATAATGCAGAAAAATCTTCAGGGGGAGTCTCTTTCATTAAGGAACAGCTAGACCAACTGTGTAAGCTCTTTCAGTCTACACAATTTTCAAATTCTAGTACTGTCCCAGCATCTTGTTCTCTAGCGCAGATAGGTAATTACTTACAATCTGTTGTTCTCAATGTGTCGTTGCTATCCGTCTGCCCTTGGATTATAGATTCAGGAGCTACGGATCATATGACGGGATCATTCAGGCTGTTTCACTCCTATATTAATCTAATATTAAGAAAAAAATACAATATTTTTATTCTTATTTTCTACAGATTTGTTGCATTCTTGTGCAATAGTTTGTGAAGTACAAGAGTTTTAAATTTTTCTTTATTTTGTTGATTTAGTTGAAAATTTGTATTGCTAACAGAGAAACTTGAGTTAGAAAGCTTATCCTATGGATGAATGCTGTTCCTGTGTTAAATATTGTTTAAGACATGATGTTAATGAGTATCCTACTTGTAATTCATCCTACAAACTGAAGTAAACTATGATTGTTTCACGAGATGACAAATTTAGTTTATAATCAATAATTGTTCATTAAATATTTGGTAATCAAGCATCGGTGTTAGCTTGTGACAGATGTTGTTTCATAACATATATTTATTTTTGCCTTGTCAATTAATATTGCAGTGGTAAATGTTAATATGTTAGTGATTATGGATATTGTAATCCCGTGCTTATTTATTTTTGTATCAGTCTGTGGGATTTACGGGTGCTGCAGCTTTCATTGTCGCGGTTTTGTGGTTTATTTCATTTGCCTTGGCTCTTATCATCCATCATTTCTGTGGATGGAAAATATCTATCAATGGAAAAGAATCAATCTGGTCACTCAGGATATGTCTTGTCTTACTTATCATCTTCACCAGTGCTGCAGCGTAATAATCTAAACTCGCACCATTTTGCAATAATTAAAAGTAACTATCAGATGCTTGAATGGTTTTATTCAGAGTTCGTTGGTAATTTAATTTGCATGGTTTCAAGTCTTTGTCTGAAGTCTGTTTTATGCCAGCATCTTATTTTTGTGTCGCACAATTACTTGTCCTGTTGTACTTATTTGATAATTCTTGAGATAATTAATGTGATTCCCTGCAATCTACATTCAATGTGACTGTACTGAACTCTATATCATTAGGGAAAAAAAGGTCACATTTCAAGCATTTATCTCATGAGCAAGGACGTGCTAGATTATTGGGATCTTATGATGACATATATGTTCCATACTAAGTATAGCTTCTCTTACATTTTTATTCCACCTCCGCTGCAACATTTGATGCATTATTTAAGGGAACTCTCCTGAAAACGTTTTGCAAACTAACTCATGGTTGATGCTTTTTGCATCTTTAGAGTCTAGTACACAACTTTATTTCAGACAAATCTCTATAACTAAAATGCAATCCTCCCATTGTATAGTTTGTCCATTTACTATTATTCTTTTTTGTTTCTGGGTATCATGTGCCGAGTATATTGATTTTTTCTGTGATCTACCTCTTTGTCAACAGGATTGGATGTATTTTACTTTCTGTAGGACAGGATAAATTTCATGGAGAAGCATTTCATACTTTGAACTATGTTGTAAACCAGTCAGAATACACAGTGCATACACTAAAAAATGTCACGGAATATTTGTTACTGGCAAAACTGTCAGTGTAGCCCAGATTTTTCTTCCTTCAGATGTCAAGGATGATATCGACCGGTTAAATGTGGAGTTAAACAGTGCAGCAGATACTTTGGAGCAGAAGACCGACGAAAACTCGGGAAAAGTACGCAAAGTCTTCAACACAGAGTATGTTGTTTATATACCATCCATGGTATTTTTGTGACTGAATTTTCAACTCATGTAATATTTTTAACGAGTCAACTTATTGTAGGAGAGCAGTACTGATAGTTGTCGCAGTGGTGATGCTTCTCATATCCATTCTAGGTCTTGGTACGTTCTGCTAGAGCACCTAAAACCCTGTCAGACGAATTTCATCTTTCACCAGTAAAATCAAATGTTTGTTTACGAAGTTTGCTTGATTACAGAATAGCATTACCGTAACTTTTTTACAAAAATAGTTTTGAGAGGATTGAAATGTCTACTGCTTTCATAAAACCGAAAGGTTGAATTTTTTATTATTTATCTAATCCATTTATTTGTTTACAGCTTTACTGATCCTTTCATATCTGTGAATTTTTTTTATCGTCCTAGCTCTTGTTATAACTTATAAGTGGCCTAACTCTGGTCTAGCAAATGAAATACTCGTGTTTAGTACTTTATATGTTAGCTAATGAGAGTGTATTTTCTAATTGTAGTGCTATCTATCCTCGGCCATCAACATGCAATTTACATGTGAGTTGCTTTCCTTTCCTTTTCTTTTTTTAACCCTTTTATGCTTTTCCAGGTTATATAGTTGATGATTACATTATTAAATAAGGATTCCTTGAATTCAAGGAAAAGTATTTTAGAGTATCTTGTTTGTAAAATTTTTGATGTTCCATTATATTGCTACAGATTCATCACCAGCGGATGGTTACTCGTCGCAGTTACATTCATTCTTTGTGGAATTTTTGTTATTCTGAACAAGTAAGACACTTTGTTGCAGATGGACTTTTCTTTACTTTCTTTTGGGGTTTTCGACGGTTTGATACAAGGTTCGGCATGAACTAGAGGCTACCTTTTAGTGTTATATTATTCAACTATGGATTTAGTTTAGGCTTTAACAGATGAATACTTCTCACAGTTTTAAAAATTATGACTTATTCGTACCCTTTTATATAACCCTACAACCACACCTCATTATTGCTACAACCCAAGAATGATAAACTCATTATTATTGTTAAATGGTTACAATTACCCCTCTCGTCCGATGTGTCACAGTGATCGAGTTGTTACTTATATTCGTTAGTTTTGTACATGATATGCGTTTTTCCCTGTAAGTGTGACAATAAGGAGTGTACACTTATGGAGTTATAATTTGTATGTTTGGCTCAACTCATATGCAATGTTAATATTGAGCCTCTGCGTACTTGATTTTGATAATTGCTTCTGGGCCATGCCCTAAATGGTAAAGAATGGAAATTTCTGAATTGTGGGAGCAATCTTGGTGTGCCCAAAGTGATCTTTAAAATCAATGCTCTTTGTGCATTTGAAAAGCTTTGTATTATGTGTTTCAGCGCAATAACTGACACATGCGTGGCCATGAGCGAGTGGGTCGAAAATCCTCATGCCGAAACTGCACTAAGCAACATCCTTCCTTGTGTTGACCAGAGAACTACGAACCAAACTCTGTTCAAGAGCAAACAAGTGATCAACGATATTGTTAACATCGCCAATGGATTTGTAGGCTCTATTGCCAACTCAAATCCACGCCCACATGCTGCTTCACATTATTACAACCAATCAGGTCCTCTGATACCTCCACTGTGCTATCCTTACGACTCCCAGCTGCAAGATCGTTCATGTTCAGCTCAAGAAATTTCAGTTGACAATGCTTCTCTGGTAAGCAGGTCTGACGCAGTTGATATATTTGCATCTCTGCTGATACTTTTTCGCATCTCTCTGAAGAAAATTATTCAATGAGTGGGGCAAGGTGTTTTGTGGTCACTACCTAAACTTGAATTGAAAATTTGTACTGCTTGAGCACTTGAGCTTAATCTACTAGTGAATCGGCCTCGAGTCAACGCAAATGCTTATCGAGTCACTTTAATGCTAGCTCAAGAAGCTCGAGCACCAATCAAGCTCTAGCTTGAAGGAGGTTGTGGCG
Source organism: Primulina huaijiensis (assembly GCF_012295235.1). NCBI lineage: Eukaryota > Viridiplantae > Streptophyta > Magnoliopsida > Lamiales > Gesneriaceae > Primulina > Primulina huaijiensis. Next base: position 16,954,582 of record NC_133311.1, on the reverse strand, counting down.
GTTAAAGTTTCCTTCATAAACATTATAGGCAAAACCAGATAGTTTATGAAATAGTACGATCACTTTAAATCAGATAAAAAGTGTTTGTAAAATAAATTCGAGTTCAAGCAGCTTGAGTACTCCAGCCCAAGTAAAACAGGGGCGAGTTTACTTAGCTCAAAGTGACTTCAAGGCAAGCTTGTACTCGCAAGTAGGTTGATTTACTTGAACCTCTCAAGTATGGCCAATAACTTGAGTAATGGTTAACATACTTCTTTTTCATGGCTTCAGGTTTGGCAGAACTATACTTGCACGGTATCAGCAACTGGCCTTTGCAGCAGTAGCGGTAGACTCACTCCGGGCATGTATGCAGAACTTGTGGCAGCAGTAAACGTCAGCTATGCCCTCAAACACTACACCCCGCCTCTCTTAAACTTTCAAAACTGTAATTTCGTACGAGATACTTTCAGAAACATCACCACAAACTATTGTCCTCCATTGGAGCACAATCTTTGCCTTGTAAATGTCGGACTAGCACTTATATCAGTAGGAGTGATGCTGAGTCTTGCCCTTTGGATGCTGTATGCGAACCGCCCCCGAAGGGAGGAAGTGTTTGCTAAGATCTCATCAAGAATAAGAGACAGCTTCAGTGGCAACAAACGCAGATGTAGTGAGAATAATGTAACATCAAGTTCAAATATTCCAGGGATTGGAGTTTAGACTAGATTTTGGCTGATAGTCATTTTGCATAAATGCATTATACTTTCAGCTATACATATATGGTAAAATTATCATTATGATTATTCTTTAGTTGTATAATTTTATCTCCTAACCAACCAATCTCACCTATGATTCTTATTTACTATTTTTTTCTGAATATCAGCTCAATTATGGGCTAATTACACCAATTCCTTGTGAAAAAATGTTAGGTATGAACATAGGATAATACATCCTTTATTTTTTTTAAAGTAAAATATATTTAACTTATATGTTAAAAAAATTCAAGAACATTTACATTTTCTGATAGAGTTTTGTACCTGATTTTTAAAATATTTGGTCTAAAATATTATTGATTTTACATAGAGTATTTTTTGTTTTTTCTCTTAAATTTTGCACAAGGGGTATTGATGTAATTAGTTCGTTTAGGGTGTTGACGTAATTAGTCATAAAATTTTTAAGAGGACAATTTGATACAAATTCCATTAGTCTACAATTCAATACAAATCCGAAATCTCAAAAAGTCTAATTCATTAAATTAGGCCCCAAGAACCCTCGAACCTAAATGAGTGGATTTTTTTTTTTTTTTGGGATAGATTAATCATGCGTTATTAGATGGAAAAATATTTTTTTTTATATAGTCTTTCGACATGTTTTTTTTATTAATTTTTATTCTTGAAAGTAAAATTACACAAGTTATTCCAAATTCTTTATTATTTTTATTATTTTAATTTACGTTTATTTTAAAATATTAAAATTATACATATAAAAATAAATTGGGTCAATTAGAACCGAACGTATACGAACAATTTATTGACCAACTGGATTTTTTTTTAATTTGACCCACTATTGATTTGATTAAATTGGTATTATTATTATTATTATATATTTTGGGGGAGAGGATTATAATTTGAGATCTCGGTGAATGTGAAATAATACACCATTATCTCGGTAATAATAAGTCAATTTAGTATTTGCAGTGAATATTCCTACTAAGTAGTCAATATTACGATGGGCGCGTAGATAATTGTAACCTTATACATATAAAATGATAGCAATGGAATGCCAATCATCGGACCTCCTAATAAGAATTGAGGTCCTTGCGTGGGAGGAGAGTGGTCGTTTGACGCTCCACCAGTATTCTGGCTATGAAGTCAATCAGATACATTACTTTTTTTAATCCATAGATCATCGAGCTCTGAATTGGTTGGTTAGAGGAGTGAAGACGTTAAGAGAAATGACACAGTATATCGATCCTATATCTCAAGAGCAAGATCATTGTTGTTCGGTTGATCAGGAAGGCGGAAAGACAAGAAAATCCATCAAAGAACCTAAAAATGCTAATGCTAATCCACGAAAAAGAGCTCATCCTTATTATATTGGTTTGGGGTTGCTACCAAGACGACCACGGTCCTTTTCACTTGAAGGTTTTTAAAAGGACAAATGAAAATTTTAAAAATATCTTGTCCGTCCCGCGTTGTTTGAGTTATAAATTTTGGATTTCAGACAAACGTTATCTGCCATCTATGAAAAACATAATCCTTAATTTTAATTCTACGTAAATTTTTATTTACAGGATGTATATATTTATTTACAAATATATGTCTGAAGCTTCTCAACTAAAACCCAAACTAAAAATCTGCACTTGCAAATTTCCTCTGTTAGCGGCAGCCATGCTTTTCATCAGCAAAATGTAAGTATACGAACCACGAAGTACGAACAAAGGATCGATAAACGTGACCAGTTATCGTTCATCTACAACATGTGGGCGATGTAATGTCAATGGACCACCTTCCTCATCAGATGGAGAGAATGACCGGTTAGCCTGTTAATGGCCACTACATGAGAAACTGAATGGGGCAGGGTTCTTGGCATTTCATGGGGGCATATATTGAAATTTTTTTAGTGTTTTCTTTTCCATATTATATTGCAAAATGCTGCTATATTTCTAATTACAATTTCCTATATTCTGAGAGTGTTTAAAAATTACAAGGTTTCCTAGCTCAGAACTTCGCGAAATTACGGTTCACGTAAGAAAGATCGAAGGAAGCAGCAAAAAAAGATATTTCAACAAGGACAGAGGTAGGGGAGTTAGAATAATACAATTGTGCATGGCTATTTGATTTACCTGTTGGTGTCGGCGTCGTAGGATGGAAGTCGCTGCTTTTAGTATTATACAAGTTGGCAGAATAATCCCGGTAACTCGCAGCAACAACAACTGCAATATTATATGCCCAATAATAGGTTAATTATCCCAATAGTCAAAAAAAAATTTCATTCTTGGTGTATAACGTAGGAACTTACCATGATCAGTGGGAAAGAATAGTTCCCAGCTCGACTAACAATGACCGGAAGAGTATGTCGCAGGATCAAGAGAACCATGAACTGCACAAACAGAAGACATTACTGTGCCACCAATTATGTAGCCAAGGTGTACAATTTACAGTTGCTACACACTTTAAACCAAGTTCTGCTCTAGAAAATCGAGCTCGTGTAAAATCTTTTCCAATGATTTGAACATTTACAATATTCCTACAGTAGTGCAAATCATTCTTTTCGTTGACCATGTCTTGTACCATTTTTAGAATGTGTTGTGTATAGGGAGCCATATCACCCATTTAAATAACTCGCAGGTAAGTCAATGAGTTGCACTCAAAAGCACTTGATGCATATGACAATTTGGAGCAAGGTGAATTGATCGTTTGACAGTCCAAATAAATTTAAATAAAGAAAGGCAAAAGAGAATTACCAGCATGGCAACTGAGCGACAGCAAGCTATGCTTCGAGTGGTAGAAACTGCATACTCGTCATAGTCCGGATCAAGGAAACTTCTGTCAGTTGATACCATTGTAATAATATGAGGATCGTTTGAGTTGCTTCTAGCAATTTGCCAATGTCCCCTGATAACAACCAACTGATTTAGTGATGAGAAACTTCATAAAGTTCTGTAAATTCCTTCTGCAATACATAGTATTGAGATCAAGGCTCGATATTAAGAAAGGAAAATACCTCAAGTTCATTGGCAGTCCTCCCAAACGAAAAATGGGGGGTGGTGCCGTATATCCAGGCTTGAATTGCTGAATTTTACACACAAAAACACAATATAGACAATGGTAAAAAAAGATTTCAAAAGAGTCATGGAAGCTGAATTCACTTTTAAGAAATGCTAGAAATTAGAAGCTCACCTGATGGCATATTTCACACATGGTATCGCCTTTCTCGTTGCACCACCTCTGTACGCATTTGCGATGAGCATACTGAAAGTAAACCAAATAGGGGCATAAGACCGTTAATGTAGGTCGTTTCAATTGAAGGGGCTCATGGAAAGATTAACTGCAACATCAATAAACACAAAATCTCCATGGCAGAAGCAAAACAAAAACTTAAAACAATCTACCTTTAAACTTCCACAGCAAGAGCAAGGTGCCTCCATATTTGAATCGAAATCTTCATCCTGGCATATCCTGCACTCCACCACTTTTCTTGGAGACAGACTACATTCAAAATCCTCATGGGACGAACAACTAGTCGTTGTACCATTGATTGTCACAGGTGCCACGTGATTCAAATAAATTCTACTTTCAATAGTAGCCTCCAAAGTTGATTCGGTGAGCAAACGATCAACAAGCAAAACAAAGTGATCACCCATCGTTTTAGAAAAAAAGGGCAATCCTCTTATTTTAAAAAAAGCTCTATTCAATCAGCTCTCGTGGAGCACCTGATTATAGCATAACAAGATATATGATGACTATAAGAAACTCACAACAAATACAGCAGAAATAATTATTACACATTAAAATTACAACTCATTGCACAATCCGTGTTTATTAATTGTCACGCGTGTTCTGTCCAATAATACGATTAAATGCTACAGGGGGTTATGCATGTTAAACTAAAGCCTTGTAATAAAGGAAGCAGAGAAAAAGCATGCTGATTAACAGAAAACAACCTTGAAGACAGAAAAAAAGTTCTCAAATGATCAAATTTTAATACCCAATGATTAAAAAAAGGAAGAGAGGAGTTGAACGAACAAGGCCGAACGATGATTCTTTTCAGTATTCAAATATGTAGTTTAAGTCACCTAAAGACAACCACAGGCTACAAGAAACAGAATGAAAATACAAACAAAAGTTCGAATATTAATTAAGAAGGGAAAAAATAAAGAATCGAAAACGACTGCTATTTTTTTTTTCAAAAACATCACGATGCTTTTCCTCGATAAAAAATAAAAAATCGAAGGTCTTTCTCAAGGATTCCGAAAACTGCCAAAAATAGCACGAAGCCATTTCACAAAATCACTCAAAGAAACAAACCCAAGATTCCAAAACCAAGGAAAAGAGAGGAACACGTTTCAGAACGCCAGAAGAGGGAAAGTTGAACATACCCAGGTAGAAAAAAAAGGGATCTTTTTCACAATATAGAGCTAGAAGCAGATAAAGAAAGCCAAATCACGCACAAAACGAGGGAATTAAAGGAAATATGCTTAGAAAAAGTCACGAAGATGAGGAAAAAGAGTCTTACAAGAAGGGGATCGGATGCCTGGAAGCCAAGAAATATCTCTGTTTAGCAAAACCAGAAATTGGTGAAGAAGCAAAGCAAGAAATTGGGTGTGTTCATCGGCAGAACCTCAATTCAAATTCTCAGATGATACACAATCATACACACATTTTGCATATATGTATATATATGCACGAACATCAAAATCTTTTCAAAAGTTAAAATATAGTATGTCTCGAGCCTTTCAAGCATGTCCCGGGACATGCACGCGACACTTGCACAATGAGTCTTCGAAGTATTTTTTTTATGCCTTTTTAATGTTTGAAAATGAAAAAAATAATAATTACTGAGATATTAACAGAAACTAGATTGTTGGTCTCCCTTTTCACCTGCGTCGGCTCCCATTATTATTTTTTGTTTACGATGAAATCCGCAGTCAATATATTTAGACGTGATTAATGTAGAATATGATGATTGTTTTGTCAAAAAATGTTATATTTGGTTTGGTAAGGATAATCGACGTATGTACATTAATTAATTTGTAAGTTTGTAAAATAATTATTCATGTTAAGTGTAGTTCTCTTGTGAAACGGTCTCACGAATCTTTATTTGTGAGACATGTCAACCCTACCGTTATTCACAATAAAAAGTAATATTCTTAGCATAAAAAATAATATTTTTTCATGGATGACTCAAATAAGAGATTTGTCTCATAAAATACGACCCGTGAGATCGTCTCACACAAATTTTTGTTTTATGTGTTAATGTCTTTTCGCACGCGATACATATATACATACGATAAAAGAATACATATATACATACTATATTTCTTTTATGTATTGTGTGAAATATATTATACATGTTTTTATTTTTTTGAATAAGTTTATATTGGGATAGGTTAGTTACAGATAAATCATAAATTATTTAAAATATATTTTTATCATATTTTTAATTTTTTAAATTAAAATAAGATTAAAATTTTTGTGATCTTATAGGGGCACTTTTGTTTTTTATTTATAAAAAATTACGTCATGAAGACATCTCATTTATTTTAGTATGGAGGTATAGATTATATAATTATCAGACTGTAAAGATGCTTGCATAATATTTTTCAGCAAAATTCATGCTGAAGTTATTATTTGGTTATGTTTACTCTTTTAACAAAAATAACATTATTATATAAAAGTGTATATTATACTTTATTTAATAATAATAACACAAAAAATCATATGAGATCGTTTCGCTTATCAATTTTGTGATCATAGTTCTTCTATTCGACCTGAATCATTCACTCTAGATATGAACCAAGTCGACCAATCTTACTTACAAAACATATATTCTAATAATTATTATTATTATTATGAAGTTTTTAGCATTAGCACTCTCTGTTAATATTTATCACTAAAATATGGCTCGCGATATTTTCGATGTTTGAAAAACTACCATAGACTTTGAATATTGTGTAATTTTAGATATGCCTAAAACACGATTCTTCTTATCAAAATAACTACGTTGTTCTGTTATATTATGAAAATATTTTTTTATATCTTATTTTTTCTTTTATCGTTTCAATTTTTAAAATTAACAACTTTCGGTTTTATTTTTTTTAAAAAAATTTACTTATTATTATTATTTTTACCGAAAAGACGAATCTAAAAAATTCTACTTATTATTTATTTATTTTTACAGAAAACACGAATCTAAGGGTGAAATAATTTGTTATTTTAGTCTCTCCCAGTAGGGTAATATAATTTTAATAAAATTTCTCGCAAAATTTTATTTAAATTTAATAATTCAGCATAAATTTTCAAAACTTAGGGTAACACGTGGAGCCATCAGAACACCAAACCTTAATAATTTCTTTTGTTTTTTATACAATTCATGCAAATATATCATATGGAAGCTACGCATCCGCCACGTAACCAATTGCTTTACGTGATCTATTAATCATTCGTTTATTATTAATTAATCTATAAAAGTGGTGACGGATGGCGTAGGCAAAAGGTCTAAATGAAATTAAAATAATTAATTTCAGGATTTAAATATATTTTTAGAAAAAATTTCTACGCAATCTAAAATGATATTAAAGTCAACATTATGCACACGCCCACGTGTATATCTTATAATATAAACACGTAACACATACAAATATGTATTAGTTGACATCAACGTGGTATTCGAGTTGTTGGAATAAGTGAGCGTTTAACAAATTATCAGAAGTTCGATTTTTTCTATCAACATATTATTGGGCGAGCTTAGCACAGTGTGATTTATCTTTCTAACATAATTTGCATGTTATTACGTTAGTAAGACGGTTAACATAGTCGAACCGAAGGGTTGCGACTGTGTAAACAAAAATTAAATGGGGTAGACTAATTCTATTTTGAATTTTTTTCCACACGTAATAGTTTTGTTGATGTAGTTCAATTCCCAGAAGGGACTCGTTCAAAGCTGAGGAGTGTTCTAAAGTTTGACTTTTGATTTGTTCAAACCAATATTTTTCGGTTATTGTGATATAATGTTTGATTAATTAATTTATAGAGAAATGAAAGTCAACCCACCATCGTTGACTCCCAAATTCGTGAGTTTGATACACTCCAATTGATTGTGAGGTTTGAGATTGGGCTTTGGCCTAAGTGGTCTCACCCACTTTTTTATTGTAAGTGGTTCAAGTTCGAGCCATCTCCACCCCATAGTTTTGAAAATTTTAAAAAAAAAAATTTAATGCGAGGTCTAAATATTTAATAATCGATGAAATTATATTAAATATGTAAATTGTTGAGATAATATTTGAATTAATTTTATGTATTTAAAATATCTTCAAATAATTTAATTAGTCAAACTGTTTATAAAATACAACTAAATTAGGGTTGTGGTTTAACCACCTGTTTGAATTTATCATGGCATGACTGACTAGGTGCATGTCATCTGGCATATGACCGTCGACGACACTAGGTAATCTCATCGATAATTAATAATTAATTTAATTTCTATTACGAATATTTCTATTTGATGAACTTATTTTATTTTAATTAATTTAATATTAATTAATTCAATTGACCCTTTGATTAGATATGGAGGTTTACAGTTACAATTATGCAAAGACTTTCACGTGGAAGTCAATGATTGGTAGATGATCGAATCCAAATCTAAAATGATAAATCGAGTTGGTAAGTTAGATGATACAATCAACTTCAAAATTGGATCTACATGTATCTATATATTTTTCTAGCACTATATGTCTATGTATGTATATAATCAACTTTTCATATACCAATAGTCGTTTGATTAAGTGGTATCTTCTTTCTCATAAGTGTGAGAATGTCGAATTCGTCTTCGAGACTGAATGATGCTACAAAAGTCGAATTTATCATAACTTGTAAATTGTCTCGTTATGGAACGTGTCTCGAGTTCAAGATTTCTATGTGTTTATCACGAAAACTTGCGGACGTGCTAGACACGTGATCGTGTAAAATATGAAATATGAAATAATTTTAATAATAAACATTGACTCAAGTCAATATCAACATAAATTAATTGGCATAATGTCTACAATATTTGTTGCATACAACATATCACGTCCCCAAAATATGGCGCATTATTTTCAAAATCAATGGTTCAATAGTTGATTGAATGCATTTGATAATAAATCAACTAAAACATTTTTATTGATCGCATATTCTGAAAATTATTAATCTCAGTAAATATCATCGCAAACTTCAGGATGTGAGTCCTGAGCCCATATTTGTAGTTATCTTTTCATTCCAAAAAAAAATATAGGGATTAAGTCTCAATTTGAACAACTGATACTGATACTAAGTTTAACAATTCAATATATAAGAATTCTTAAAATCTTATAATCTCCTGGTTAATTGATTCAAGAATCTTCTTATTGAATAATTTATTGATCAATATATTTATGCTCTATCAATAATTTATTATATTAGATAAAATTGAGATGCTCAAATCAATCAATCATGTCAAATTATGGAAGTATTTGTGTCAATAATGTGATACGTTTGACCCACATATTAAAAATTAAAGATTTAAAATGAGTTTATAATGGACTTCTATAGCAACTTGGGTTAATCATTTTCGTAAAGCGAAGACGAATACGAAGTAGTTTCTATAGGGTCCATTGTGTAGTCGCGCAGGCGCGGGCCCGGGCTCGGGACGTGAAAGAATGGTATCAGAGTCGGTCACCGGCATGGAACACCGGGAAATAAGAGCTATGCGGGGCAAAGTGCTACGTGCATGGAGCCACCTCTTGAACCTGCGGGGCAAAGTACTACATGACGGGAGCTACCTCTTGAACATGTAGGAGCCACCTCTAGATTCTCGGCGCTGGTGGATCGAGGTGTCAGACCGCGACGAGGACGTCGCGTTCTGAAGGAGGGGTGATTGTGATACCCCACTACTACAAAAACGGCAAACCCCATTTTAAAACTGTTGTAACTGAGGGTGTTGTTGAAAGTCCGTTCAACTACAACGGTTTTTAGCTGTTGTGGCAGATCAAATTTGCGACGGATTTTAAAAACCGTCGCAAATAAAAATAACGACGGATTTGAATAAAACCGTCGCTAATTCAAAATTAGCGACGGTTAATGAATTAGCGACGGTTACATAAACCGTCGCTAGTCCAAATTAGCGACGTTTTAGTCAACCGTCGCGAATTTAAAATTAACGACGGGTAGAAATGACGTCCGTCGCTAATATTAGCGACGGTCAGTAATCAAGATTTTCGTCGCTAATTTGTTTCGAAAAATAAAAAAAATACTTTTAATATTTAATAAATCTAAAAGAAACTAATAATTCAAACTAAAATCGTGTAAAAGAAAAAAATTTTAAGTGTTGTGAAGTAGTAAAATCGTGTAAAAGAGAAAAATATTAAGTGTTATGAAGTGGTTAGAAAAATTTTACGTGTTGTGTGAAAGTGATAAAAATGTGTAAGAGAAAAAAAAATTTAAGTGTTGTGTGAAGTGATAAAATGGTGTAAGAGAGAAAAATTTTAAGTGTTATGAAGTGGTGAGAAAAATTTTAAGTGTTGTGTGAAGTGATAAAATGGTATAAAAGAGAAAAATTTTAAGTGTTGTGAAGTGTTTGGGAGGAAAATGGATCGAGAATGGAGATATTTATAGACACTTTGCGACGGGTTTTGGTTAAACCATCGCTATTGGCGACGGTAAATGTTAAACCGTCGCATATTTTTTTTGGCAACGGTTTGGATTTAAACTATCGCTAAAATTAGCGACGGTTTCAAAACAATGTCGCTAATTTTAGCGACGGTTTTTATTACACCGTCGCTAAATTTAAAGATGTGACGGGTTTTTTTAAAACAATCGCTAAAATTAGCGACGGTTATTTCAAAACCGTCGCTAATTTTGAATTAGCGACGGTTTTGATAAACTGTCGCTAAATTTAGCGACTGTTGTTGAAAAACCGTCGCTAAATATTGCAACGTTTTCCAAAACCGTTGTTGTTTGTCAAAAAACCACGCTAATCGACAACGGTTTCTTCAAACCGTTGTCAATTGTCCAAAAAAACGCGCTAATAGACAACGGTTGTCGTTAACCCTAAAAAAACGCTCAAAGACAACGGTTCTATAAAACCGTTGTCATTGATCCCAAAAACCGTTGTCTTTGACCCCAAAAAGACAACGGTTTTTAAAAACCGTTGTCTTTGCCCCCCCAAAAGACAACTGTATTCGATAAAACCGTTGTTAAAAAACATACGACAACGGATTTTGTGAAAAACTGTTGTCGTATGTGCGTTGTTGTATGCAGAATTTCTTGTAGTGCCCTTGTCCCACATCTTAAAAATTAAAGATTTAAAATTAATTTATAATAGACTACAATTGACTTCTATAACAACTTGGGTTAATCATTTTCGTAAAACGAGTACGAATACGAAGTAGTTGCTAGAGGAACCTATTGTGTAGTCACGCGGGCTCAGGCTCGGGCTCGAGCTCGAGCTCGGGCTCGGGGCGTGACAAATAAACTTTTTATTGGTATAAAAACTTCTGATTTGTAATACCAAAATAGTCAACTCGATAACATCCTTAAACTCGTAGCAAATTTCAAGTCTATGAGATATAAAAACAACATTCATTCTTAACAATAAATTTGTTATTTTTTCCTTCTGAAAAATACGTATTAAATCTTCAGAGTGCTAGAGTTTTTATAAAGCAATTTTTTTGTAATAACATACTAAATTGAATAAATATTGTAATTGGAATAAAAAATCCAACTATTATCAAACACATCATTTTTTTCATCGGCAATCAATGATCTTCTGAATCCTTAATACATATATGTTAAGTTACAATGAAAATATAATTTTAATGGCAATCAATTTCCTCCGCAAATCATGTATCATGTTTGATAGAAATCATTTAATTTAACGTACTTCGGGTATGATGTAGTGATTCAGAGATTAATATATATCTGTTACAATATTCGATTAATATATATAATATTTTTATCGTAATACATGTACAAAGATTTGTTTACAACACTTGAAACATATAATTTTCATATATATTTGTCGATATTTTTTAATCTTTATTCCACTTCAAGTTAAATAAAACATTCTTCTTCTTTGAAAAATTTATCTACACATGACACAATATATCAACTATGTTCATTCACTTCAGATAATGAATCATGCACGCTAATTAGGTGTTTTTGAAAGAATTGAAATTGAAAAATTAGACATACATATCTTTTGGTATCTTCTACTTGAAATATAAGTTGTAGCGAATGAATCAATTAAGATAAGTAGTGATATATATTGGAAACAAAAAATTCGGGTTAGGCTTCTATACCCCAATCTCGTATTTCACTACAAAAAAAAAAGGGGTTAGCGACGGCCAAAATCGTCGCTACAAGGGTTAAGCGACGGCTCTAGAGACGGTTTGGAAAACCGTAACAGGAGGCCGCGTCGCTATTTTGCAGCGACGGTTTCTCAAAAACCGTCGCCTGGAGCGACGGTTTTTCTTAACAAGACCGTCGCTAATATAGCGACGGTTTAAATTCAACCGTCGCTAATATTAAGCGACGGGTTTAAATAATCGTCGCTAGTCTTTGAATGCGACGGTTTGTCAAAAACCGTCGCAACAAAAGCGACGGTTTATAAAAAACCGTCGCTATAGTGACAACGGTTTATTAAAAACCGTCGCTATTCTGCCCGTTTTTTTGTAGTGTTTGGACAAAGAAAATAACATGAAATTTGAAACTTTAATGCAACATGAAATAATAAGAATAACACAAATTTTATGATTAAATATGTGGTTGAGACCAATTTCTTTCCAAAGTACACCAAATCTATAATGAGAATTGTATGATTTTCTACAGGATTTGGTGAAAATATTTGTCAAGTTAACAAAATTTTGCATAGTAAATCTATCATATTATAAGATCTTGATAAATCTTTCAGTCGAAAATAAATCAAATTAATTTTATCTAGATTATTAATAAATAATATATCATGTTTCTTCAAGATAATTAATAACAAATACATGATTGATCTAATTTGATATCAAACCAATATTATTTAAGAATATTGGTAAATATTAGATCATATTTAAACAAAAAATATTCTGAATATTTTTCGAGAATATCAATATATATGTTTTAGATTTTAAATCAGTATTCTTCTTGAACATTAACAAATCATAAATAAATATTATTCAGTAATATTTAAGATCAACATTTATCAAAGATAACAATAAGTCTTAGATTTTGATCAATATTCATCGAGAATATCAATAAAATATTATATCAATAAAATATTAAATCAATATTCTTTAAAAATATTGGTAGATCAAATCATGAATCTCGTTGAGTATCAATGTAAAATTGTGTGACTTCAAAAACATTAACAAAATATTAAATAATTGTGTTGTATCAAAAACATCCATTAATACTAGTTACTCTGCACACGCGGTGCATGTGTGTAATATTTTTTATAATTATAGAGAGACTAAAGTGAAATTTGACAAATTATCGAGAGATTACAGTGCTATTTGAATTGTTGAAATTAAAAAAACACACAAAAGTAAAAAAAAAGTGTTTGTTAAATTTTTTAAAAAAAAAACAAAAACAAAAGTGTAATATTGGTATTATATAAGAGAAAAATTGAGAAACCAAAGTTGGTGTCTATTTTGTCTCTATTAGGGGGCATTCTTAATATATACTAGCTACTTGGCACACGCGGTGCGTGTGTACGGTTTTTTTTATAATTATCGAGAGCTTAAAGTGAAATTTGACAAATTATCGAGAGACTAAAGTGCTACTTGAATAGTTGTAATTAAAAAAAAAATAAAAAAAAATGTTTTTTGTAATTTAAAAAAAAAATAATAAGGGCAAAATCGGGAATCAAAAAACAGACCAATTTTTTTTGGCTCTATTAGAGAGATTCTTAATATATAATAATAGATATATATATTAGACAATATTAAAAAATATATAATAACGAGAAGTGTTACAGATTTAATAAAAAAAAGAAGAAGAAACAAGAGAAATATGATTATAGAAAATAAATTTTTAACTATTTCATTCGTAGCCGTAATATACTAATATGTAAATAAAAAGATTAAAATATCATTCTTAATAAAAAAAAATCTGATACATCAATCTTAATAAAAAAAAACTTATCCACATAAATATTTACATTCAAATCATATCATAAGATATAACTATTGTTATTTGGTATGCTTTATTTTTTTTCTCAATTATATAGATTTTGATATTTGGTATGCTTTATTTTTTTCTCAATTATATAGATTTTGATTTCTTCTCAGTTATATAAATTTTGATCAATTATCACATCGTAAATAATAAAATTTATTAAAATCTACGAAATGAAAGTTTCATATACGGTTCTGACATAATTATCAGTTAGATAGTTGACGGATAGTTGGATAGTTGTAAGAGATGAATTTCAACCATGATAAACCACAAAGTTAATCCGACCATGATAAACCATAAAATTAAGTGAAATCCATGAATTTGAAATGGATTACAAATTAATCGAAATCTATAAATTTAAAATAAATCAATCCAAACATAATCTTCATTAATCCAAACATAACCTTAAAAAATCATGGGAATATAATTTAATCCATATTTAACTCTAATATGCTTGTCAAGTTTGTACTTGGCTTGAAAAGCGAATAATATGTTATATTGTTCGAAAACAATATTGTCCAGTAAAAAAAACAAAACACGAATGGAAAACAAACTCTTGTATCAGAATTATTGAATTACACGGTTGGGGGTGGTGATGAATGTACTGTTGGGGAATTACACCCCCGAAGCGATGCCGACCACGATGATAATAGTACCCAATCAATTGCGGAATAAAATAACCAACAAGAACACAAAGATTTACGTGGTTCACCCAATATAGGCTACGTCCACGGAGCACTGCAACTTTTATAACTGGAAGAAATATTACAACAAGTGTATACACCAATACACTCAATATTTCTCACACTCCCAACCCGAGTATACCGAGAAAATAATTTCTCTAACTCACACAAAGAGAATTCCCGCACTCAAGAAAAAAATACACTCTTTTTTTCTATGCACTCTCTTTTTATCAAAGCTAAAAAGCTTTTGATTTTGGGATACTAAAAGCAAACAAGGAAGGCTCAATTTATAACAAATTTCTTGAACCAACTTTGAAGACTTCCCGATGTGGGATATGTGGGAAAACATTATTATATTTAATGTGTGGGCCCCACATCCTTACCTAACAATTCTCCCACTTGAAGACTTGATTCCAATCATGTCTTCACACCATCAGTGCAGCAGCTCATACCTCCTTTGTTAGTCCAGGAGATCAACTGAAGTCAAACACAACTTCAGTTTTCCAATGATAACAGCCTTTGTGAGCATATCAGCTGGATTCTTGCTTCCAGAAATCTTATCAAGCTTCAAGACTTTATTCACTCGATCTCTAAGGATCCACATTCCAAGGATTTGTTTTGCAGCACCCAAATCCTTCAAAGCAAATTCCTTTGATAACTCTTTCTCGAGTCTATCAATCTCCTCCAGACAAGCTCCTGCTATCAACATATCATCTACATATATCAGTAGTATGATATAATAACCATCAAGCTTCACATAACAACAGTGATCAGCCTGATATCTCAGAAAACCATCATTATTCATTACACCATCAAACTTCTTGTATCACTATCTTGCTTGTTTGAGACCATACAAGCTCTTCTGAAGTTTGCACACCATTTTCTCTTTCCCTCGTACTTCAAATCCCTGTGATTGATTCATTTCTTCATCTAGGTCACTGTGAAGAAACGCAGTCTTTACATCCAACTGCTCCAGATGTAAATCTTCTTTTACCATCAATCCAAGTACAGTCCTGATAGTAGTTAACTTTACCACCAGAGAGAAAATATCAGTGTAACCAATGACTTCCTTTTCACCTTTTACACCAAGTATTTCTTTGTACCGCTTGCTACCGTCATGTTCTAACCGGTACTCCCACTTGCTATGTAAAACCTTTTTAC
>NC_133311.1:16867999-16935499 GCF_012295235.1 Primulina huaijiensis | reverse complement strand
GGAAGGTGGATATGGAGACGGAACAGTATATGGAGGGTTGGGCATGGATCCTGTTTGCTGAGGGGTGCTGGATTATAAGTATGGACTCGGCCATCCAGGATAGGCAGGTTGCCCATATTCATGGTTCGCTGAAGGCGGTTGGTGTTGAGGAGAACTTGAAACAGTCGCATGATATGAAGGATGCTGTTGTTGTGGGGTGCCATAAGGAGTTTGTGAATATGCGTGCGTTGATGGTTGTTGAGGAGGCTGGTAAGTGGAGGTTTGCACATGAGAAGAAGTGGGCATGTCTGTTGGGTCATGTTGTTAGAGTAGATGTTCTGTAAGTCAACTGTTGGTTATGAAATTTATTGACTCGGTTGTAATAAACAATCTTTATTTTAATATAATGCATTATTTCATGGTTTGTTATTTCTTTATCTGTATATTCATATGATCAACATAGATAAATACTTCGATTATATTTTAATACAATTGAATCTTAATTCGATGTTAAAATTCATTTGGAAACACTGTAAAATCTAAATTCGTTGCTAGTCGATTCAGCCGTCTAAAATATAGATAAAGGTCGCTTGAGCTCGAGACTAGCATCTGTGGTGTTGTGTACCGAGTTTCTTGGTAAGAGCATAGAGATGTCCAAACACGCAGATGAGTAGTCATATGATGATTATACTGAACTTCTTTCCATAGGACTTTCCAAGTGGTTATCATTCATTGAGAGGATAAGTACATGTTTGTGATTGTACACCATTAGTTCTTGCGACCCGGGACAACACTGAAGCTCTATATGTTAGGGCTGTGCTTTGATTCGTTTACAGACTTCAGGAGGGTGATCAGGTGGCGAGATTGAGTACAGTTATCGAATTCTTATGCAACTCTCGATGAACCAATGATTGTAGATTCGATCGGGATATATGAGATGAAAAGACTGTACTGTACGTTAATCATAACCGACTGGTTCTTGCAGGCACTATCAGTGATACGAAGGGAATCATGGGGCGATGCTACTAGACGTTCTTACCATGATTCGATGGGTTTAATCAGAGATGTGATTTCTGGCATTCTCATGATCAATTGTTGATACATTGAATGAGGCAAATTAGGGTAAACCCGAATAAAAGATTATGTCATGAATCACAAAGAGTTGTGAACTCACTGCTAGCTGTATCCCTAAACCACTGAAGGTCACACAAGTACTGGATTATTTTGTCCCCGTTGAGATAATAAATTCAAAGAGTTGAATTTATATAAAACATTGAGATAATAAATTCAAAGAGTTGAATTTATAGAAAAAATTGAGAAATAAATTCAAGGAGTTGAATTTATAAATGATTTAAATTAAATGTACGTAATGTGTGTATGTACGCTTGTAGGAGTACAAACCAACATACAAATTATTAAGGTTTTTAATTGGACTTTAAAAAGATTAATTAATTAATAAAACTAGTTGGATTAGAATAATTAAATGATTAAACACATTAAGTATTTAATTTAATTAATAGACCCTAATCTTATATACATGTGTATTAGGTTTAGGGTTAAACATAATTCACCCATGCAATTTTAGAAACCCTAGCCTCCAAGCCAAGGGATTTTCGAAAAAACACCTCCTCCCATTCTCCTTGTTTTCAGCCACCATCTCAATGTAAAATTCTTCTATACTTTCTAGTGCAAGTTGGAAAAAGAACAAATAATCCAGTCATGGACCGGATCAGGAGATTGAAGAAAGTTCGTAGCGCGATATACAACAAGAGCTACGTCTGCTTATATCGGAGTAGTTGGAGCCAAATGAAAATTGTTCACTAAAAATATATACTAAACATCATATATATGTTTATTCTATTAAAACCATACGAGTGCTCAAAACAAAATCTTGAACGTCAAGAATTAAAATTTTTTAAAACCTTTGCGTTTGAGCACGAAAAAACACGATTCACAACACAGGTTGCTGTTGAGAATTGGTTTCCTTCACAACCAAACAGTAAACAATAAGAAAAAACTTCTCCAGAGTAAAAAATTTAAAATCCAGAAAGACAATCATGGAATGAAACTCTGACCGCTTAACTAGAGGTGTGAACAATGCCAGAGGTCCCAAAAGGAATGATTAAAGCTAAACTTCAGTTTACACACCATTTTGCATTCAGCGACAATTAAGTAAGCAGATCCATTAAAATTGATAATCATTTAGGTTGCGCGGGATTTGATTTAGAGGGACGTATTTAATTTGAGGAAGGATTTGCGAAAAGAATTTTAAATGACACACATCTAACTTAGATGTCTTTGAAATGATTAAGAACTAATTCTCCAAACAACATAATAATAACAATTACCAAATTTAATATTAGAACAAGTCGATTTGATATGCTGAGTAGAGACTCAGACAAGGAATTATTCCTTTACAAGAGATTAACCTCTTGCCCTAGCATAAGCCAGCCTCAAGAAGATTCAAAGCACAAAAAGCCAAGATAGAAAATATTCCACTCCAATTAGGTAACCATGTCACTCCCCACAAATTTAAACTTAAACGGTGCAAGTAAAGAAATCAAGATTAGCACAAAACACAAAAAGTTGTCAAGAGAGATACTCAAGGCGGCAGAAGATGAAGAAAATATACGGGGGGATCGCTTGGGATTCAATGCTGACAAGTTGGGCTATAAGAGCGGCAACCCCAAGCGCAACGGGCTGTGCACCTGACGCGAATGGTGCATTGGCCTTATGATTTTCTTGTTTAACTAGCGGTGGAACATGTGGAAGCCCTCAGAGAAGAAGAATGAGAGATGATGGCGAACGGGTTGATAGCCACAGCCAAACCAATTAAGGCAATGGGCTGCATGGGTTGATGCGATACAGAAGGAACAATCAGCGATGAAGGGAGGCTCACATGGCTCAATTCAGCTAATTGCACAGGGGAGGAAGAAGCTGAGGTCATGGCTGCCAGTGCCAAGGACAACGATGTGAGAAACTGAGACAGCAAGTCGTGCG
This sequence comes from Primulina huaijiensis, assembly GCF_012295235.1. NCBI lineage: Eukaryota > Viridiplantae > Streptophyta > Magnoliopsida > Lamiales > Gesneriaceae > Primulina > Primulina huaijiensis. Next base: position 16,932,520 of record NC_133311.1, on the reverse strand, counting down.
ACCCTAAGGCAACAAGCGCAGGCTATGTGCACGTTTGGGCGACAATAGCGGCCGACCGTGAATGTTGTTAATGAGTGTAGGTGAAATGATGGTTGAGAATTTGTTCGGAAATTTCTCAAAGAAGTGTTCAAGCAAAGGAAGTTGGGGATTTGAAAACGCATAATTTCTTGAGAAAGTATGGGGAAGGTGGAGGAAAAAAGCGGGACAAAAATCTTGTTTTAGAATTTAGTCATGGGACCACTTGGAAAATTGAGCCTTTTTTAATCATGCTAACGACTTAATTTGTTAAAAAGAAGTCGTGGGCCAAATGGTTAATGAAATGAAAAATGAAAACGAGTTGGGTAGGTTAAAAGAGTTGTATATAGGTATTTTGACCCCACGAGTAAATGGATGGAGACATTTGTGGTTTGCACCAAAACTTAAAATTAGGCTCAATATTTGAAAAGCCCAAGGAGAAGAAAGAATTTTAGTCGATGCATAAAAGCCCATCAATCATTCAAAATAGTTTGAACAAATTAGATAACGAATGAGATTGTGGGACCGTGTCGTGTGTACTAAAGTGGAGAAATAAGCAAAAAAGGAGAATCGACAACTCACAATGCACAAGTCCTGCAAACTCCATGCAGAATTTCATAATCATCATTCAACTACTTTTCATATTGTCGTTCAAGATTTCAACATGTTTCACAAATTTCGTTGTTTTTCGTCAACTTTTATCATAATTTTCATGTTTTGTAATTTCTTACTCATTTGTATATACATAATCATATTGGAATTTTTTTTCTCAAGTTTCATTGTCAGTTTAAAAGATCTTATCAAACGCTCAAATTTAGCATTCATTTCGCTTGAATTCACATAAGTTAGATGTTTATCATTTTACACGCAAATCGGCGCACGCAAAAAATTTGTACAAACAGATTCCAAGCCCGTGAATAAACAAGAGTAACCAAAATTCCCACTTCGTCCATTTTCTGTGCCGTACCTGGTTTGCAACTATACTATCTGGAGGAAGATTTTGAGGGAAAGTTGTGGATGTATAACCTTGCCTGACAAAATTGGTTGTATTTCGTGATTCTAATAAGCTGATCCTTGATGCTCGAATTGAGCAAATGAACGAAGATGTTGGAATCATTACAATAATACAATGTGAAAACCTCCCAATAGAACATTATCAGAAGTTCTTTAAAATCTTCTCGCCTGATACTCCATCGACCACAAGAATTGAAGTGACCTCCTGCAATAAAACCAAATATCATTGTCAATATCTTGCAAGTGTAACAAGAATGGGAATTCTGCCACTAGGAACACGTTGGCAGTTTCAGTTCTCTATGACTGAACGAGCAAAAAAACAGATGATCTAAATGCATACTCGTTATAACACTTCAGAGAGACGCAAATAACTAAAGTGACGATGTTTCTAACCGTATAGAGTCCACATGCGTGAGGTTCAAGTCCTTACTGATTTCCATGTCCTCTAAATTTACAGCCCCAATTTAACTAATAGTCGCAAATAGTGGTCCACTTTCAAAAAATTAGTATCTAAAAGTAAAGGGAACGATTATTTTATATATATATGTATGTATGTATGTATTTTAAATTTCAAACCTGCAAGAATCACCAGATAAAGAATACATATATATCAAATGGCTATAAATGCAGTACCAAAATATTTAAAATACCATGGCAACAATGGATATGACATTCAACTATATTATTACCAGGTAATCTTGGGTCTCAATTTGAATATGTAATGAAAAACCACAAGGTGCTTAAGAAAATCAGCATATTTTGTTTCTCGTCCAACCTTGTATGGTTGCTTCAAAAATCTCAACGCTTACGGCTGCCCAATAACATTTTAATTTACCACTCAATAATAAATTTTAACCTTAACAGGCTGATAGGCACTAAATGTTGAATTGCCACTCTTTTGCAGTAGAATGAACTTCTTATTCCCTAGTTATGCTCAGCATGCCACTCTCCCAATATGAGTCTATGCTTCAAGCTCTTTGTACAGTAAAAGTCTGTGCTTCTCGTGGGCAGGCGAAATTTGGGGGACAAAAAACCATTGAAGAGAACGAGGCTAGCAAGAAAGACTGATCGGAGTTGTGATGGTACAAGACAATCATTCACGCCAATAACTAAGGCTTATTATATTAAATTTTTTAAAAAATATCTTACTGGAAATCTAAACCATGGGGTTATAATAAAGTTTTTAAACATTTTTTTTCTTTTCGCTTCAACAATTTTGGTATAGGTGTGGTGAATCAGTGTTGATGATACCGCAACATCAGAATGACCATCCTGCATTTTCATGCGTATTTCCCACCACACACATAGATATCATGTTAAATTTTGGAATGTGAGAACAAGTGAGGAAATTAACGAACTTGAGACATGATTTACATGTTTTAAGCCAAAAAGACTGCCTCCAGAAATAAATGTCAAGGCTAAAACTCTTTCTCTTTGTATCTATCACTTGAAAAAAATAAAAACAATTCAAACACTAGAATCCTGAGAGCCTTTTAAACAGCATATCAGACTTTGAGTAGATTCTATGCTACATAGGGAGAAGTAGGATAGAAGAAGCAAAGAATTTGATAAGAATGCTGGTTTCATGATCCAGGGCACTACCAAGGAAAAGATACCATGTTGGAGTGACTCTGCCATTTGATTGCACAGAGGAATACAACCACTACATGAACACACAGTCACCGACATGACTGCACACTATCATAGCGACGCAGCTACTGCTATAATAAATGGCAGTAAGATATGTCTACCTCAGCCATCTGTTTTTGACCACAGAGCACCGCACCAGTGGACTGAGGACTAAAGATTCCTTTCTCTGTAGCAAATGCAGCCTGCAAAAGCAAAGGTCTTAACATAAACAAAATACAAAATCTACAGTTATTCCATATTCTTCCCTGAAACATAAGCCTGATAACCACCTGCACATAACCTCGTCCACCCGTCCAACTATCATCTGGCTGGGATAACACTTGTACAATATCAACTCCAGTAGATTTCCACTCTTTAAACCTTTCCTGGAAAGAAAATGCATAAACTTAGCCAACAAAACAACTAAATTTAATTCTAAGTGCCTATTTCAAGCTCAAGTGCACACGAAAAATCCTCAATTTATAAGCAAAATTCTAATACCTGATATGCCATCCTATTAAGGTTTCTAGCACCATAATATAGTCTGACGTCAGATCTTTTATCAGCATCAAAGCCTGCTTCAATCAAAGATCGAATTGGGCTGCATGTGATAATCACAGAAGGAAGTAAACAATGGATAGACAGAACGAAAATAAAACATGATCAAATGGTACGTTGTTAGGATTAATTTTGCCACAACACAATAGACACTTTATGCGAGGAAATGATTGTGGGGATGTCCCTGTAACCCAGAATGTCATATTTGTAACAGGCGTACCGTAACAAAATACTTGAATCACCAGTAAAAATTAGTTCACAGAACACAAAGTCTCTGGTTAGGCCAATCACGACCAACCAAATAATTGTAATCTCCTTAAAATTTATAAAAATGTGAACCTGAAAAAATGTGTTCAGAAACTTCTACAGGAGATTCAAGGCTGCAGCATGCAGGTGCTCCCATGGATGTATACATGCTCACCTGTCAGTGGGGTATTTAACAAGACTCTAACTTCATCTAGTCACACTGAAGTATTACTATATGGCGATATTATCAACCATTTTAAATGATTTAAAGCATGGATAGGCACATGAAACAGAAAAGGTCCCACAAAATGCATGGAGATTAAAGGGAATAGGATCGCAGCATATTTACTGATCGATCGCGGTACAAATTTTTGAAAAATAAATCGAAGCTAAGCATGCAAACAATCAGAACCTAAATACAGTCAAATGAAAGAAGAAACAGTCAAATGGATCTTCACCCTTCAGACCCCAATAAAAGAAACTATCTTTCCCCAAGAAACCTAAAAACAAATCAATAAAATAGTTCTTCAATTTTAACTAATTTGGACGGATATTTACCTGATTCCAGAACCCGTGGCAAAAATAAGCACCGTTTGATAATTTTCCGCCGGGGAGATTTCATCGATACTAAAACCCTTACCCATGGCCGCACTCAATTCCACGACATCACCTTTCTGTAACCCGCAAAGCAGCTCGGCTGTGGACCCGGCAACCGATTTCACCAGAAATTCGAACACACCTTTCGACCAAGCAACGGATGGCGGCGATGCAATGGCGAGAAACGAAGGTCTCGAGTCCGGATCCTGCAGCCGGAGCTGTAAATACTGGCCAGCCTTGGTGTAAGACGAGGCTAGTTCGGGGGAATCAGAGACGTCGATTGTTATATTGAATAGCGATTCGGCGGCGGGGGAGATTTTCACAAGCGGCGCAGGTGTCCAGAGAGTGGTGTCTTGTCGGACTGCGGCAGCGGATACTCCGAATCGGCGGCGGAGGTGGTGGCGGAGTGGTGAGAGTTTGGAGAGGGACATGGGTGGTGGGCGGATGAAGGATTGAGTGCGCCAAGGTGCACGGATACAGAGACATGAAGTGGGAATTGGGAAATGAATAAGAGCGGACATCTTGGAGTTGTAATATGTTCGAGTTGGTCGTGGAGACTAGAAAGCGCCGCCGTGGACGGTGGTTGTTGAATGTCGGGAATTGCTCAGGTGCGAACTCGAGCTGCTGTGGACGTCCTCCGGGTGGCATGTCTCGATAAGTGTGGGACCAGTTTTGTCTCTTTTTTAATATTAATATTAATATTAATATTAATATCAATGAGTAGTTCTCTTGTTAGACGGTCTCACGAATTTTTATCTATGAGACGGGTCACTCCTATCGATATTCTCAATAAAAAGTAATACTCTTAGCATAAAAAGTAATATTTTTTCATGTATGAACCAAATAAGATATCTGTTTCACAAAATACGACAAATGAGATCGTCTCACACGAATTTTTACCAATATTAATATATCAGTGACATCCCAAATTTTCTACATAAAATTCCAAGTTCTTGCCGTACTAACATAATCATTAGTGATTTCATCAATGTTTGTAATTAATTCGTGAATAAGGGTAGTCTTTTAATTCGATTTGATATGTAGCAAGATAGTATAAACATTTATTATTGAATAATAAAATATAAAAGAAAATGATTATCAAAATTTAACAAGACAGTATGACAATTTCATAATGTATAACACCACTAATCGTTCTATTATTCTTGTATTTAATGAATAAATAGAGACAATAAAACTCAATCGAGGCATGATATAGTGGTAAAGTACCATAAATATAACAAAAACATCGTAATTTGAATTCAATGCACTTGTTCCGATCTACATAGTGATTTATCACGACGAAAAATAAGAGTTTTTCTTTTTTCTTAGTATTTGTATTTGAATGGTTGCTCATGATTAGCTTCATGAAAACTTTATACTGTTCGACGAATATCTGTCACATATAAACATTTTTAATATAATTTTAATTATAGTTGATCGTCACATCAATTTTGTCTGAGGTCCGGTTTATTAATTTATTTGGTAAACTCCGACTTTGTCCATATTCATCCTTTTCTCTATGTATTTTATAAAGTTTGACAGGTTATTACTATTTTCTAGAAACTATAATATGTGATAGAATATGATAATAATAAATAAAATTATTGGAAAAAAAAAAACAAATTACAAAAAATTCATCCCCCAGAGCATAGCCATTATTATATTATTGAGCTATGGCACTATCGCTAATGACCAAATGCACTTCACTCCCCCGCCACCACTTTCGATCCTCGTTTTCTTCACCTCGCAGAAGAAGTTTCAGTGTATTATCTTCATTGACAATGGAACCTCCATCGGCGAAGAAAGTGAAGCATGAGATGGAGATGTTTGGGGACCTCAGGGTCGACAATTACTATTGGCTTCGCGACGACTCTCGCTCCGATGCAGAGGTTCTTGCTTATCTCAAGCAGGAAAATGCTTATGTCGATCATGTCATGTCTGGTTCGTGCGATCCATTGTTTATGTTCTCTAACCAAACACTTGCTATTCGTTCTTATGGTCTGATGTTTTTTTAACAAAAAAAATTAATTCTTGGTGTTCTTCCTATAATGCTTTGGAGCGATAGGCTAATTATTCCAGTGTGTCTGACTGTTTGTTTAGATGGGGTTTTTGATCAATGGGGAAACATAAATAAAATAACTGAATATCGCTAATCATCGGGATGCCTTTGTATTTCTTTGTCCGCACATAAGAGAGAATTAATATTATGAAAGCTGCTTCCGAAGAATGTCAATTTGATTCTGAATCGAAACTTTTGGGGATATATGGCTTAGGTATTTTTTATATTTGGGATGAATTCAGTTCCATTAACCTGTTTTCGTGTTGGTCTTTTCATATCTGGGTTTATATCTGTTTGATTTCTTCTTGCTCAGGAACCAAACAATTAGAAGATCAACTATACCGTGAGATAAGAGGTCGGGTAAAAGAAGACGATATATCTGCTCCCTTGCGCAGGGGATCTTACTATTATTACAAAAGGACTTTGGAGGGTAAAGAATATGTGCAACATTGCCGCCGCCCGGTTGCTGATATTGGTATACCTGCTTCTGTTCATGACACGATGCCAACTGGACCAGATACACCTCCAGAGCATGTCATTCTTGATGAAAATGTCAAAGCTCAAGAACATGGATTTTATGTCATTGGTGCTTTCAAAGCAAGATCTCCTTATTTTTTCATCTATTCTTTTCTTTGATTTTCAGCTTTGTCCTTGGTTGTAGTTTTTCTTCTGGCTGCCTTCCTTCTTTCTCATTTTTCTGAAACATCGTCTTCAGGTTAGCCCAAACAATAAATTGGTAGCTTATGCTGAAGACACTAAAGGAGATGAAATCTACTCTATTAATATCATTGACGCCGAGTCTCAAACGCCTGTTGGGAAGCCTTTAGTTGGAGTTACATCACAAATTGAATGGGCTGGTGACAATGCTTTACTTTATATTACTATGGATGAGATCCTCCGTCCTGACAAGGTAGGCATTTAAAGGCTGATTTTGTTATGTGGAATTATTGGCGAGTTATGTCACTCAGCACTCTTAATGACCCCAACAAACTTACTCCACCATAAGCATCAAAGTTATTCTCTCTCTCTTTTTTTTTTTTAATCCTTATATGCAAATTTATAAATGTTAGTTACATCATACTGCGTGCAAGGGCAAATCAAGAAAAAAAAAGTATCATATGAACCTAGCACTATCAAAACATGCGACACAATTAATGTAGAAAACTAGTAGTAGTCGCTGGGAAATATAAATATATGCATCTAAGCACAAAAGCTTTAATCCTGAACAAAGCATTGTCCACATCTGGTACAATATCTTCAAAGGTCAAGTTATTCCTGGCTGTCCAAATAGCATAAACCATCGCAGTGAAAGCAAACATATGAGCATGTTGATGACAGAGGGACGATATATGCACATTTTGAACCATTCGAGGGCAGCTCTAATGCTAGACATTGAGTAATGAATATGAACCAAAATCTGATCCTTGCTCCAAAACTGTCAACTAAAGTTGTATTAAAAATAAAGGGGATCAATAGATTCATTGCAACTAGAACAAACGACACAACTTTTGTCCTGAACAAAAAGAAGTTTGTCCTTAGTGAGAAGCTTTCTTTTGGCACCAAGGTACAAAATGAATGCATGTTTTGGCAGCACTCTAGAACTCCAAACAACTGCTAGCCCGTGCAATCGAGACATAGGCAAGGCGGGAGAACTGAAGAAGATATGAGACTGGCCAGAAGAGCCTGAGAACAATTCAGCTGTTAATGAGGTAGCATCAAGAGACAACAATATAACCATTTCTTTTTTGATGGCAAGTATTTTCTTGATTAACGGTGAATCCACATGCCTCGGTTCCCAGTGCCTAAGATCCATATTAACAAGTTATGTGCAATGTATCCACTTGACTCAAAGAGAGTCATTTTTTGAGTAAATATCCCAAGGAACACTACACAACATCACCTCATTTCAAATGCGAAGATCCTGAAGACCCATATCCCTTACGCTCTTAGGTGAACACAAGGATTGCCAAGAGATAGGAGGGAGCGTAGAATTCCAAACAAATCCGCCACATATTGTATAAAATTTATCAATAATACCATTAAGGATGGGCAAAATAGACACCCATAAGCATTCCACGCCCTGAAGAACATATTGGATGAGCTCGATTTTCCCAGCATAAGAGTCTTGTGTGGCCAAGCATTCATCTTTCGAATAAGTATATCAATATGCGTGCCATAATCAATGGATCTCAGTTTTACTGTGGCAAGGCGGATCCCAAGGTTTCTCTTTTTTTCTTATTGCTTGTGGTCTGTATTGGTGTATGTTGTTCTCGCATCACCTATTTTTTAAACATCCATGTAAAAATTATCAGCCAATTGAGTTGTGACCATTAAATGCATAGGCGCTACCTCCATTTTACCCTAGGACAATATTGCAATCCCAAAGAGTCCACCAGCTCACTGTTCAATAGACATCTCAAAACAAGCTATCCTTTTTGGCGGGTCGAGAAATTACCAACCAACCCTCCTATTTTAGGTGGCCGGCCTGTCATTTTGGTGGTGGGAAATTGCCAACCTGAGCCACCTATTTTATATGGCAGGCCCAAGGGGCTTAAGCCATTTTGACATTTCTAGCGTTCGATAATAACATAGTTTGTCTTTTTGGTAGATTATGCTCCTATTTCACGTGTTTGTGGGGAACCAGACTATGGATATTTAGTATTGATTGTTGTCATTACATGTTTAGAAAATGAAAATGTTTTAGAAGACATGGAGATGTTATTGGCCTATCTACTTATTCTTGCTCTGATTCATGACAGGTCTTATTTGGGTTTGTCGAGCCTTCTATTACAGAGAAGCTATCCTGAATGAGTTCCCATTCTGCAGATAATCTTCCACCTAATGTACTGATTCTTCTAGTTGATTGATCCTAGACAGGCCTGAACAACTATGAAGGATAATTCCAGTGCAGATGCTCTGAGATAGTTATGGGTAAGGAAAATTAAGTGAAGCCAAAAACTCTTGAGGATAAAGTCATCCATTGAAAACAAAATCCATTACCAAAAAAAGTAAGACAATTTTTGTTGGCTAATCATTTTGATGCGTCAAAATTCAGTTAGCAGTTAAAAACTTGGCATATTCCCAATCTGAGTGCACTCTTCACTTGTTGGAGCTTGATATTAATTGGTTCAAATTATTGGAATGACCGCCAATGAGATAATGGTATATTGAAATAATAATTATTGTGCAGTATCAAATGCTTTTATTTATTTTTACATCAAATACTTACTGGGGCGCATATCCAATGCCTGAAGTTGACGTTTGTTTCTCACAATGGAAGCATGATAGGCCCTGTTTGGTTGGGCTCAGGAGTTCATCTCAAAGCCCAATCATCGTATGGCTACAAAATTTAAATATCTTTATCCACCTTTTTTCCCATACTTTTACTACGCTTACTGCATGTTTCAAATTAACTATGTCAAAACATAAAATATCAAATTAATTATTTTTCTCTCTACTTTTGATGCCAAGCATTATACTATTTCCTCTTTTACACATCAAATCATCATTCAAAATTTTATCCAATCATTATCTAAAAAAAAAAGTAATTTTTTTGTTTAGTCACATTGAAAGCTCAACCAAATGCCAACAAAGCAGGTCCCTTTTCATAGGACTGTGAAAAAGAATAAATCATAAAAGAAATAATAATGAAAAAAGGGCACTTCTATTTGATCTGGAGAGTGGTAGGCATTGGTGGATGTAGATGAACAGGAAAAGAGAGGCAGAGGTTTGATGATTGGATGCAAGCAGGGATGTTGGTGGTGACAAAGAGTTTGTTTGAGGGTATAAGAGAGATTAATCCATTCTTCAGTCTTTTCATTTAATAAAAACTCGGGGGAGGGGACATACATCGAGATTGAGGGAGGTTTGGTGGCTGGTGATAAGTCGGGTATGTCAGGAATGAAAATCCACGAGGGTCATAGGGAAAGTGGAGGGAGGGCAATACTATCCGAAAATGATGGAGCTTACGATTGTTTGGAGAACATAGGAGTAAAAAGGGTGGAGTTAGGAGAAGACTTGAAGATAGATGGAAAACGACAAACGGGAGAAAAGGTGTTTCGATGAAGATCTTCTCTTGGAATATAAGAGGTGGAGGGTCGGCAACGAGGAGAGGATTCATTCGAGATGTGCTACGTAAGGAGAGACCCGATTTGGTTATTTTACAAGAAACAAAAAAAGAATTGATTGATAGGAGATTTATATCAAGCGTGTGGAAATCAAGGTTTGTTGATTGGGTTCATTTACCATCAGTTGGATCATTAGGGGTATTTTGGTTATGTGGGATCCAAGAGTGGTATCCATCACGGACAACATGATTGAGGAATTTACAGTTTCGGTATGCATAGATAAAAATAAGGATTTAGATAGTTGGTGATTTACGGCAGTATATGGACCATGCACACCAAAACTAAGACACAAATTCTGGGATGAGTTGGCGGGTTTGAGAGTTTTGTGTGGGGAGAGGTGGTGTTTGGGAGGGGATTTCAATGTTGTGAGATATTTGAATGAGAAAATTAATAGCCAATCACAAACAACAAGTATGGCTTGTTTTGATATGTTGATACAGGAGTTGGAATTGTGTGACCCCCCACTACTGAATGCGAAATTTACATGGTCAAATTTGAGGGCTAAACCGATTTGCAGCAGGATAGATAGATTCTTGTTTTTGGGAGGGTGGGTGGAATTATTCCCATATCATAAACAATCAGTTCTGCCACGCATTACTTCGGATCATTTTCCAATTGTATTGGAAACACAGAAACTTAATTGGGGGCCTTGTCCATTCAGATTCGAGAACATGTGGCTGCAACATAAGGGTTTTAAGGATAAATTTGATGTTTGGTGGAATAGTAAACAAGCTCAAGGATGGGAAGGTTATAAATTCATGAGAAAATTAAAGTCGATTAAAGAAGACATCAGATTATGGAACGAGGAGGAGTTTGGAAAGATTGAGATAAGGGAGGCAGAAATGCGAAACAGAATAATGAGATTGGATGAAATGGAGAGTGAGGGTAGGGAGAATGCGGAAGGGGTGGCTGAAAAATTAAAAATAAAATGGGAGTTGGAAGAGTTGGTGTGCCGACGACACAGAATGTTGCATCAAAAAGCAAAGGTTAAATGGTTAAAAGAAGGAGATCGCAACACAAAATTCTTCCACTCTTTGCTAAACCACCGAAAAACAAAAGCAATGATTAGCAAATTGGAAATGGATGATGGAGGGGTTATAGAGGATGAGGGTCAAATTGTCAAATTCATTGTTGATTATTTCCAAGATTTGTACAGTAATAGATCGGGGAAACGATTTGGCATTGAAGGAGTGGAATGGGCAACTATCGATGATGATATAAGAGCTGAACTAGAACTACCTTTCTCCGAAGAAGAGGTTAAGAAAGCGGTGTTTGCATGTGACAGGTGCAAAGCACCGGGGCCGGATGGTTATACTTTGGCACTTTATCAGGATTGTTGGGATATAGTCAAAGGAGAGCTAGTGATGGTTTTTGCAGAATTTTACGAAGGAGGGATCATAAATGGGCTGACCAATGAAACGTATATATGTTTGATACCAAAGAAACATGACTCGTTAAAGGTAAAAGATTTCAGACCCATTAGCCTCACAACGAGCTTATATAAGATAATTGCAAAAGTGTTGGCCACAAGGATGAAAAAAGTGTTGTCACATACATTGTCAGAAACCCAAAATGCATTTATCGAGGGAAAACAAATATTGGATTGTTGCTTGATTGCAAATGAGTTGGTGGAAGAAGGGAGGAAGAAAAATAAAAAAGGGTGGGTTTTGAAAATTGACTTTGAAAAAGCGTATGACAATGTTGAATGGGATTTTCTGGATTTTGTTTTACAGAAAAAAGGCTTAGGGGAGAGATGGAGAGGATGGATAAGAGGATGCGTATCCAATGTTTCGTTTTCAGTAATGATTAATGGGAGACCGAGAGGGAAATTTAAAGCCTCTAGAGGACTTAGACAGGGAGATCCCTTATCACCATTTTTGTTCAATATGGTTGTGGATGTTTTGGGAAGATTGATTGACAAAGCAAAAGAAGAGAATTTCATCGGAGGATACGAAGTGGGCCGAGATAAGGTGGAAGTATCACATATACAGTTTGCCGACGATACATTGTTCTTTGTGAAGACGGAGGAACACTTGGGCTTTTTGGTGCGAGTTTTGAAGGCATTTTGTGATATGTCAGGATTGAGGATTAATTGGGACAAGAGTGCCTTGTTGGGTTTGAATCAAGAACAAGCAGAGGAGGAAAGTATAGCTATGGGAATCGGGTGCCGCAAGGAAGAATGGCCAATAAAATACTTGGGAGTCCCTCTAGGGGGCAATCCTTTACAAGTGTCTTTTTGGGAGCCTATCATGATTAAGATTACTAGAAAATTGGCAACTTGGAAAAAGGCTTTCTTGTCTAAAGGGGGTAGAGTGACATTGATTGCTGCGGTATTGACTTCTATACCTATATATTTCTTGTCTTTATTCAAGATACCGAAAGGAGTAGCGGGGAAGATGGAAAAGGTAATGAGAAACTTTCTGTGGGATGGGACTGAGGGAGATTCACATTGTCATTTGGTTAGATGGAATAAAGTTTGTCGACCGAAAGAGAAAGGTGGATTAGGCCTCGGGAATATATGTTTGAGAAATACGGCATTAATGGGAAAATGGTGGTGGAGATTCAACGTGGAAAGTGATTCGCTGTGGAAAAGAATAATAAAGAGCAAGTATGGGTTACAAGAAAATGGTTGGGATGCGGGGTTGGCTAAGAATGTGACTTTTAGATGTCCGTGGAAGTTCATTTCTACATCATACCCGACTTATCACCGACTACTAAGACCGGTGGTTCGAGGGGGAACTAAATTCAGGTTTTGGGAGGATATTTGGTTGGGGGATTCATCTTTCAGGGATCTGTTCCCTTCTTTGTTTCAGTTATCTTCGATTCGTAATTTGCCTATTTCATATTTTGCTTCCTTTGATTCTTCGTCACATAATTTTTCTTGGGATTTGCACTTCCGTCGATCTCTCCGTGAGGAGGAGATCAATCAGTTATCTTCGCTTTTAACTATTCTTGAGGGTGTTAGATTGGTGGAAGGGGTTGATGATTTTCATCAGTGGGAGGGGGATCCGTCCGGGAAGTTCACAGTCAAGTCTTTTTTCAATTCATTCTTCACGGAGAGTAATGGTCCACAAGATTTCAAAATTTTCAGTATCATTTGAAAAACCCCTATTCCGTCGAAGATTCAAATTTTCTCGTGGACAGCAATCCTTGCAAAATTACCGACAGCCGAGATGATGCAAAAGAGATATCCTAATTGTTCTCTCTGTCCCAACTGGTGTGTGTTGTGTCGTAAGCATGTGGAAACACAAGATCATCTGTTTATTCATTGCAAGTTCACGCATGCGTTGTGGGCTAGGGCCTTGAAAGAAATGAGACTGGTTTGGGTCGTGCCGAAGACAACCCAAGATGTGTTTACTACGGATCTGGGACATTTGCTTGGCAAAAGAGGAAAAATTTTCTGGAAAGTTGTGATCCATGGAATTACTTGGGCGGTTTGGTTGGAGAGAAATAGAAGAATTTTTGAAGAATTGGAAGAAACTACGGAAGAATGATGGGAAAAAAATCAAGTTCACAACATTAAACTGGATTCGAACGGATAAAAACTTTCAGGGATTGTCTACTTTTGATATTTATAGAGATTGGTCATATGTGTATCGTTAAAAATTAACTAATTCATGGCAGTGGATCACTAGTCCACTTCTTGTAATGTAAAATTCTCATATTAATGATATTGTTATGTTTCTTATCAAAAAAAAAATACTTCAAGTGGGAATGGACCAGGGGTGGAGAGCTGTGGTCACAAGTTGGCGGCGGATATGTATCGGACAGGTCTTTAGGATAATACAGCGGTGAGGTTTGTAGGACTTTGCTTTGTTTCCGAGTTTCTGAAACTGAGCCTTGTAGCCTAGTGACGGAATTGGGGATTCCTGGATTTAAATGAGAAACCAAAACTGAAAAAAAAGGGGGACACCTTGCTTGTATTCAGGGATCACAATTTGTTTAGCCTTACAAAACATGAGCATGGCGAAGGAGCCTCGCTTCCTTAATGCAAAACATAGATTTTTCCTGACTGCTTTATCTAAAACCAAAGTAACAGCTCATCTGTTTGTTTTCAGTAATTGACATCTAATCACTGTGTATTAATTTTGGCAGGTTTGGTTACATAATCTAGGGACAGAACAATCTTCAGATTCTTGCCTTTATCATGAAAAGGATGACAGATTTTCTCTAGATCTTACTGCTTCTGAGAGCAAAAATTTTCTGTTTGTTGCATCTGAAAGCAAAATGACAAGATTCGTCTTTTACCTCGACATTTCAAAACATGAAAATGGGCTAATCATTTTGACACAGCGTCTGGATGGCATAGAGACATCCGCAAGTCATCGGGGGAATCATTTCTTCATTAAAAGGAGAAGTGAAAAATGTTATAATTCTGAGTTACTTGTTTGCCCGCTGGATAATACATCAGATACTACAGTAATTCTTCCTCACCGGTCAAGGTAATAATACAGATAGTCACAACCCTTTATTCAACTGAACCATACCCCTGAAATTTGTTAATTTCTAAGTTTCGTAACAAAATAACTATTGAAATAATTGCTAGCTGATTGCATGGTGCAGTGTGGTCCTCTAGTTGAGTTTTAGACCGTGTACATCACTAAAATCTAAAATCTAGTTGAGAAGAAAAAAGATTGAACACCTCAAAAGTTGTCAATTGGATGACAAAAAAAATTAGAATTTCTGTTGTAATGACATAACCAGTATCCTGTACATGGTAAGTTGTGTTCAGCGTCATATTTTATGATAAAGTAGGGAAAAGGGTGGTTGTTCTCGTTGATTATTTCTGTTTACCTACTACTCAGCAGCATCAGTAGGATAGAGTAAAAAAGCCGGTGGGTGTGGTAATGTTGGTCACTTCACAATAAACCCAAAAGCAAGCATGCAATTTATTAAACTCCACTTGAAACATCATGAGTGCAGTAAGGCACATTTGCATGTCCTAAGACCTAAAGTTTGTGCACATGCTCGATCAGCAAGCAGCCATTGAAAGTGGAGTTTGAGCAGCTGCAGGGGTAGAGCCTTGGAAGTCTTACCCCAAAAGGTGAGAAGCAATTGGTGAGTCAACGGAGGCTTAGGGTGATGCAATGCCAGGCGTCCCCTAAATTTCAATTGTGCATAAAGTTCTGTAATGAGTGACTGGGCATTGACGTAATTCTAATGACGTGATACCATGTCTTACCTTTAGTGCTCGAAGCAGAAGCCTTGGATCTCTTTTCATTCTTTGGTGCATGGCATGTTGGAAATTTGTCTGTTATTTCCTCTTTATATTCTTAGGCACTTAATTTCACATGCTTAGACAAAACACATTCAAATCACGCTCCTTAAACAAATAACACTTCGCCACAAATTGTCACCGACATTGGATTGATCACTATGGCATTTTTTCTCGTGAATGAGGCTGCATCTTGCTATAGATTTTTAGATGCGTATCATTATGATGATCATGACTAGGAACACTCTAATTTGAAGTCTCCTACTTGATAAATGATTTTAATGAACTAGATAATGTACACAATTATTGAGCTTTTTCAGTAAGTGCACTAATTGTTCAGGAAGTATTAGTGATGCTTACATTATTATACCCCTGATGACTACTTGCATTAAGTACTAGATTTTTTCTCTAAGACTTGTTTCATCTAAACAAATTATGAAAGCGAAGAAGATTAATTTATTTACTTTGAGAAATTAAAATTGTTACAGGATGACAGTTGAATTTGATTTTAATATGGTTCATGTATGTTTTAAGGTACATGGACAATGTCCTGTTGTGACAAAGTTCTTTTTATTATACACACGAGGTCGGTTTCAATACACCAAGATAATGGAAATTCCTTTAATACTAAGTTCATCTCTAGTTATAGTTTTGATTTCTCCCTGCGAATTATATTAAACGAATGCGTTAAGTTTTATACGTTCTGTTTTCATGTTTATTGAGTAGATCAAGAATTACTTCCATGCCAATGCTGTTCAATTCAGTTTCCTTCTGCTGATGAGCTTAATCAATAATTTTATGCTTTGACCAGTATAAATATTCAGGAGATCCAACTCTTTAGCAATCATCTTGTGGTTTATGAGCGTGAAGATGGTCTGCCCAAGATAATTATTCATCACCTTCCAGCTGTTGGAGAGCCACTTGATAGACTTCAAGGTGGTCAGACTGTGGATTATGTTGATCCTATATACTCATTGGATCCCTTGGAGTCTCAATTCTCTTCCAGTATTTTAAGGTTTCATTACAGCTCAATGAGGACACCTCCTTCTGTTTATGAGTATGATATGAATTCCCATACTTCAGTTCTCAAGAAGATAGAAGTGGTGAGTTAGTGCACATATGACTGTTACAAAAGCTATGACTCTAAGTTTCTTTTGAGTTTTGACACATAATTTTTGGCTTCTTATTTCCATTTCCATTCACACAATTTCTTTTACTTTTTTCCTTTATTTGAAATTTCATTTTCATTTGTTTCTCCTATCAACAAAATACAGTACTATTCTTTTAGGTTTTTGTCTTTGTATTTATGAATGCAAACAATGTAATGAAAGGAAATTTTTTTTGACATTGGTTGTCCCATCGTAGAAAGTTGGGGTTTTGAAGTCAAGAGATATCTAAGTTGTGCTTAATGTATCTGACCTGAGAAGCTGCTGGGAATTCAGTTGAACTTGTACATTGTTGTCATGTACCTGGACACGTAGCCACCCAGTTAGAATTGGCTGTCTACTAAATTGACTTTAGCCAGTCTCACCCTCTAGTATTCCCTAGAACAACAGCCTGAATTTAAAATAAATGAATAGAGGGGGTGAACATGATAATGAAGGTAAGTTTCGTTTTTGTATTTTATATTAATGCTGGAAATGGGAGTCACAAATGTGAGGATGCCAAGGTGAATGTGCGAACATACGAGAATGACCAAAATAAGAAATAAGAACACCAAAGAGAAAATTGGGGTTTTGTCTTTTGAGGAAAAACTTCAAGAGACAATTAAGATGGATGGACGGGTACTTAGGTGACCAATAAATGCTCCATTTGGGCAACGTGAAACCATGACAAATATGTATATTAACCGAGGAAGAGGAAGACTAAGGCAGGCTTGGTTAACTACGATAAAACGGGATAATATTAATTTAAATATAGATGGGGATGTAACAGGGGATACAGCACAATGGTACAAGAGGATCCGTATAGCCAACCCTAATTAGTAGGATAAAGGCTTTGATCGTTGTTGTATATTCCTGCCGTAAATGCTAAGGAACAAATACCCAATGCTAATATCACAATAAAGGAATTGAATCCCTGAGCAATGAAGAGAAAGAAATATCTCACCATGTTTCACCTTAACCATTCCAGATAGAAATAGATAATAGTTTGCTACTTAATACTCCATAATGATTTGCCCCTTAATGTGTTATTCCCTTTACCCATACCCTCGTATGTGTGTTGGTCTTACTGCTTTTTAAACTTTCTTATGGACCTTCCTCATGTAGACTTGTGATGTAACGTAAACACAGGACGCTAGGAATTAAGAAAACTTCCAACTATCAAAGTTTATTAAACTCAAAAATGTCTATACCAAGGCTAATGATAGCCTTTAAATAGAAAAATAAAATCTAGTATAACCAAAAGTTCGAATTGAACTAGGAAACCAAAAAATCTAATCCTAGACCGTTCCTAAATAATGGAAAGATAGATAAACAAAACAAAGTTAAAAATATTGATAAAACTATCTAATAGTTAAGATAAAGATGACTCTTAATTCATGTTTGCATCATTCTCCCGTGGTCGGAAGTCATCGAATCTGGAGGGTCGTCAAGCTCCCTAATAGGACATGTGGCTTGGAACAAAATTGGTGTGACATCAATCACCCAAGCGCTGGCACGGAGCAAGACAGGTGCGGCGAACAATCAAGGTCTTCCTCAAATTCTGCAAACATTGATAAGGACACGAGAATAATTTGAAGGCAAAAGCATCCACCACATGTGATTCTTTAACTTCACCCATGATTCAATCTGTCTTTCCATCTCCAGATTGAGACGCTTTAAGCTGTTGCCACCAAGCAGTGGTGCGGCCCTGAAAATGAGTGGCCACGAGGGCAGGTTGTTTGTGCATGTGTACTTCTTTGAAAGAGAATTTCATCCACGGCTGCAAGCCAATCCAACAATTCGTCCGGTTATAATTTGCCAAAATACTCAAGAATCTCCACCAAGAGTTCTAGAAAACCAAACAATCTTATCCTAAATCATTCCTAAATAAACGAAAGATGGATGAACAAAACAAAGTTAAAAATATTGATAAAGATACCTAATAGTTTAACATAAATATGAATCTCTTAATTCATTTGCATTATTCTCCTCGGGCTCGGAAGAATTTGTCATCGAATCTGGAGGGTCATCAAGCTCCCCAATAAGACATGTGGCCTGGAACAAAATTGGTGTGATATCAATCATCCAAGTGCTGGCACAGAGCAAGACAGGTGCGGCGAACTATCATGGTCTTCCTCAAATTCTGCAAAAGTTGACAAGGACAAGAGAATAATTTCAAGGTTAAACATCTGCTGCATGTGATTCTTTAACTTCGACCATGATTCAATCGGTGTCTTTCCATCTCGAGATTGAGACACTTTAAGTTGTTGCCAATAAGCAGTGGTGTGGCCTTGAAAATGAGTGGCCACGAGGGCAGGTTGTTTGTGCATGTGCACTTCTTTAAAAGAGAGGATTTCATCCACGGCTGCAACCCAATCCAACAATTTGTCCGGTTGTAATTTTCCAAAATACTCGGGAATCTCCTCGTTGAAAAATGCTTCCCAACAGTGATCATCATTTGCGGCAAGTGCTACCAAGACTTGGTTTGCATTCTCTGCCTGTTACGGTGTGCAAACAGATTATTATCATCACCTGCATCATCCGTAGGTATGTGATTGTATAGTTGTTCATGCAACTATGCAACCTATTAACATAGAAGGGTCACTTCTTCCACAAGTGTGGTGAGCAGGTCATGGTCATTAGCTACGCGACATCGAGGAGGCATGGTAGAAGCTGTGGGTCGATGGCTCTGGTGCCAACTGATACAATGCAACCACAGAAGGACGCCAAGAATTAAGAAAACTCTCAAGTATCGAATTTTATTAAACTTAAAACTGTTTATACCAAGGCTAACGATAGCCTTTAAATAGAAAAAAAAATCTAATCTAATCAAGAATTCAAATTTTTAACTAAGGAATCAAACAATCTAATCCTAAACCAATCCTAAATAAACTAAAAGACAAACAAAACAAGCTTACAAATATTTATGAAGTTGTCTAATAGTTTAAGATACAAATGAATCTCTTCGTTCATGTTTGCATCACTTTGTCAGTTTGTCTATTGGGGGCCTAGATGATCTTTGGCCCATACCACTCCTTCAACACTCCACTACCCAATATGCAGCTATTTTACACTACTTAGCATCTCCATTTCTGTCTGTTCAGCTAGTTCAGCCAAGTATACCTTTACTTGGAAATTTCTCTTGCCTGCTATTGCTCAGGTTTTTTAAAGAGAATTCTGAGGCTATTACTGTTGAATTATGCATATAGCATTCTGTTCGGGATGCTTTTCTTGAATGTGATCATTATGAGATCTATTCTGGATAATCTGACTTCTCTAACTTAACATGGGCATCATTAGCTTGAGACAGACTGGCATTATTTGAAGAAAAGAATACCCAAGGTTTTTATATTCTTTCAAAGGGAAGGTTGTATCTTCTTTTATTAGTTCACGGATTATTGATGGATCTATGTACATCACTAATACTTTACATCCATTTCTTGGTTTCGGCTCATTTTTATTTTCATTTTATTGCTCAATGATATAACTTTTGATCTTTTAATAAATACTTTTGAAGCTAAAAAGGTAAACCACGAATGTTATAAATAATCGTGTTCTGATTCAGGTCTTAGGAGGCTTTGATTCTGCAAATTACATAACAGAAAGACAGTGGGCCACTGCTCTAGAT
This sequence comes from Primulina huaijiensis, assembly GCF_012295235.1. Lineage (NCBI taxonomy): Eukaryota > Viridiplantae > Streptophyta > Magnoliopsida > Lamiales > Gesneriaceae > Primulina > Primulina huaijiensis. Next base: position 16,912,287 of record NC_133311.1, on the reverse strand, counting down.
GGTACTCAAATACCCATATCTATGGTTTATCGAAAGGATCTAGTTAAGTTTGACGGCTCAGATCCATTACTTCTTTATGGTTATGGTTCCTATGAGGTAATATATTATCCTATTGAGAAAATGTTTTATGTGAAATGAAATAAATTGCTGCATGACAAAGGTTCTTTCACAATTTTGACATTACCTGTGTATTTAATGCTTTGTGGTTTTCCGTCCATGGATAAAACTGTAAAAAGTTCATGTTGTTCCAGTGAGTAGCAATGACTTTAGTCTTTTCATGAAACCTCTGGTTGCATTTCATGGTTTTCTTCTTACAGCTACTAGTTTGAATAGGTATGTGTTGATCCATATTTCAAGGCATCAAGGCTGTCTTTGTTAGATAGGGGTTTCATTTTTGCTGTTGCCCACATCCGTGGAGGTGGTGAAATGGGCAGACCATGGTACGAAAATGGTAAACTGCTCAGGAAAAAAAATACCTTCACAGATTTTATTGCCTGTGCTGAATATTTGATAGCAAAGAAGTATTCTTCTGTGGAAAAGATTTGCATTGAGGGAAGAAGTGCCGGGGGTTTGCTAGTTGGTGCTGTGCTTAACATGAGACCTAATCTGTTTAAGGCTGCTGTTGCTGGAGTACCTTTTGTCGATGCTTTGACCACGATGCTTGATCCAACTATTCCCCTTACGACTTCCGAGTGGGAGGTCAGTTTAGTTTTCATGGTTTCCTATTCTTGACTATAGTCTGATCCAAAACCATGTTCATGAATAATCCTTGTCGTTCATTCTTCATTGGTACCTCTACAAGTTCTCTGAAGTTAATCTCGCGAAGGATTAAATCCATGAGCAAAACAGAAAAAAAAAATTCTGTACACTCCTCTCAAAAAGCCCTATCAAAAGCATTTAATCGAATTCCTCACAATGCCCCCCATTACATTTTACCTCCTTATTTTTATATCTCACTTGTGTTTGGGTGACTGTTTCTCTAGACTCCCTTTTGGACTTTCCTCTTGAAGATTTTGTATTTAGGGGTGACGAGAGAACATAAGATTAACCTTCCTGAAAAATAAGTTATCATTTTGATAATTCATGTACTTTTTTGGACTAGGAATTGATTGAATTTACATTTCATTTGGGAAAGCCATGTTGTTGGACTATGACATAATTTTCTTGTCAAAGCATTTCTTCTCTATCTCCAAACAATAATTACTTGTGCGTCATAATTCTTAAGTTATAATAATATATTCAAGGAGGATGCCCCGCAAAACAAATACTGCTGCATAAATAAACCAGAGGCACCACCTACTCCCCCACCACGCACTTTTGGTGTCGAGCCAAAGGCAAAGTTGTAATTCATATGCAACTTGCTACTAGAATATTAGAACATTCTAGAATTTAGCAAGATATTATGGTTCAACAAGTACAACTATGCACTGCAAATAAAGTGTGTTTGCTCTTGCTTGTTTCTTTTGTTACCACAGGAATGGGGAGATCCTCGCAAAGAAGAGTTTTACTTCTATATGAAGTCTTATTCCCCAGTAGACAATGTGAGTACCTTATCATTCTGTTTTTATGTTTCTGTGTTGATAAAGGAAATAGGTTTCATATGATTTATCTTTAGTTTGTCAAAGATAAAAATATGTTGGTTGTAGGCTTAAAGGTGACTTACTTTTATAGGTCAAAGCACAAAATTATCCGGCTATCCTTGTAACTGCTGGACTAAATGGTAAGTTGAGAAAATGCTTACCTTTCTATTTCTGCCGTGGAATGGAATCAATTACTTATTTTAGCTTCCATGATAAGTTAAAAGCAGGTAGAGGGGTGGTTCAAATGTTTTCATCTTAATCACTCTCTTAACTTTTGTATCTCTTATGATTCTCTGTTAGAACACATTTATACGAATGATTTTCATGACCATGATATTTATTTAGCTTATGTCTGTCTAGCTGTATCTAACCTATACAGTTCATTGTCTGTCATGGTTTGCTTGATTTGGTATGTTCTGTATGTTGTTGATGCTATCTAAGTCGCTCGTACAATGAAGACGTGTATGATGGATTCTGTTGCCTGTCAAACAAAGATTCTTAATCTTCTGAGGTAACATCTGAGCAATTTTCCATGACAGATCCAAGGGTTATGTACTCAGAACCAGCTAAATTTGTTGCTAAGTTGAGAGAGATGAAAACTGATGATAATGTTCTGCTGTTTAAATGTGAACTTGGTGCAGGGCATTTTTCAAAGTCTGGAAGGTGATAAACTTTTTTATTTTATATTTTCATTTCGTTGGTGCATGAATATGAGTTTTGTTCCAACATCGGATTTTCATCTCAGTTATTAGAACTCTCATAACTTTTTAAAATCGCTAAATCAGAATCTGGGCATTTGGAGAGTATATGTGAAAGTAACATTTATTCACATCTCAAGTAGAAGTAGGCAACGTCACTTTTGCAATTGAGTGTCCATGGCATCTTGTTTAGGATTTCTAGCACTGCCCATCATATGTTTACTGCAAATATACATATGGTATTTTGCACAAAAGACCAACTCCTGAGGAAAATTCAAGTTAACTCTTGTGGGACCTCATATAGTTTATAATTTTGAGATGATAAATTATTTTGCATTTTTAAGGCTTGGAATTCTACTTTTGTGTAACCATTCATTTATGTTAATGTCTGCATTGGATAAACTGGCCTTCTAAAAATGTGGGATTTGTTGGAAACCTCAATTATATAATCCGTGAATATATGTAGCACTGAAGCAGTACTCTATCATTAGATTTAGGATTCACCATAGGAAAATAATTAATGGATACGTTAAGAGAATTTGTTGAAAATCATGCATCGCAAATTTGAAAATTATAGAAGGGGAGGTTAAAATTCTTGTTATGTTCGTGATTTCTTACTACAAGTGTACAGTGTCAAGTTTTAGTAAGGGGTAGAGTAGGGATATTGTTTCATAGAGAATGAATAATTCGATGCTAGACTAAGTATTGTAATTAAAATAATCTTAACTTTATTTATAAAATTAAATGAGTTTGATAGCAAATAATAAAGATTGCAAAAATTAATCGAGAATAAAGAATTAGAAAAATCAATAGAGACAAATTCTAGAGGTTCGATTTCACTTGACCATCCATTATATTCAATTCCTATTGACATCTTTATTGTTATTTCTTGTAATTTATTATCTAATACAATATCCCTATCAAAAATCTAAATCAAATAATATAATTCGCACAATAATTCTTCTGATGGTTTTTATGTAGTTACGTACCTTCCGAACTCTACAAACACCAACGATGTATTTTTCTATGATCTCATTCAAAATCTCATTTTCCGACTGATAGATTCAAAATATTATATCATTTAATATATGCCCAGTAAATCGAAAGCATCAAACAGAGAAAAACACATATAAATTGCACGCAGAATTCAAATACATGAATCAACCCGTCAAAAACATAGTTTCAAAACAAGCTTTGTCGTTAGACAAATAAATTTAATCATAAAGAAAGTAAATATGGCAGAACATGTTCTTGAACATCATTCTAAAAATCAGAAGAAAGAAAAGAAATCAAAACAAAGATAGATGATACTTCTCCATCCCTGAATGCCGCCCTCTCTGTCTTCGGACCAAGATCTCTTGCTCTTCAATGTCATTTTGGGTCTCTCAGTCATTCTCTCCTCAAAAATATTGAGAAGTCCTCTTTTAAACTTGTCCTAGTCGTCTTTTAAAACCTAGTATACGAAGTTTCCCAACTCTGTACTGGCTGCGCTCCTGGATAAGCGTAGGTGTGCTGATGATTCGACTTTCACACTTATTTCTCTCTCGGAAAACTGCCAGGTGCGCCTGCTCTTTGAATTTTCTTCCCTGTTTTGACATCTGTGTTCCTCTTTCCGTGCTACTCTTTCCACACCTATTTACGCAACAAACAATTGAATGTTGCCTGAATTCCTACAAACGACAAAACATACATCAAAACACGTGATACTGCTCAAAAATTAATAATTCAAGTCAATTACTAACATAATATAAGTGCTAAAATTGCACTTATCAAATCTCCCCAAGCTTAAACTTTGCTAGTCTCGAGCAGAAAAAGAAAGAAAGATAATAACAGATAATGACCTAGAAACAAATAAAAGCGTCACTAACAAACAAACTCAAATCGTGTAATTTTTTAATCATAACTGACCTCGGAGATAAAATATCTAAGTTCTCAAATCAAGTGTTTGTCACAACATGCTCAAAAGTTCACGTGTGTGAGTGATTTGTCAATCGTATCTGATTGACCTAACACTAAGATTCATGCAACTTGTTAACTTCACATATTCATAGACTCCGTAGCTCAGGTTTCAAACCATAATCTTCTAAAATAAACATTCGCTCACACATATCAAAATGACTTTTTGGGTAAACATTTGGTTCAACAAATATTCAAGAAAAATGTACCCAAGTGTAATTCAATGCGATGAGAAGTGTATGTGTGATTTGATCAGAATCCATACTCATTAACAGTGTTTCTCGAGTGTCCATAGGCTTAACTCTCACAACCTTCTCCACTAGTATATTGGATAAATGCGACTTGGTCAATATACCTTTTCAAACTTATTATGTGAAGCTTCGGCTCTTGAATACAAATAAAATATAGGAATGCAAAGAAAATGAGTAAGTAGTAGATCGTCTTTTTGCACGCTCGCCCATCAAATTCCACTCCCGTTTACTTTTTACTTCATCGTTTTTCTTTTCCTTTTGAATTCACCTCATCCCAATCATTTTTCTATCTTTTCAACACTGTTTCTTTGTTCTTTTTTCTTCTGGCGATATGTAGTCATCTACTGACATTGCTGATGAACATATTGCTTCAACAATGATAACCTCTCATTCATTGTCATAAGGTAGATGGGAGTGGTGGCAGCCTGCGCTCTACTATGCAACAATTAAATACCCTATTTTCTTCTCGTGCTCGCCTTTGCTCAAATGTGATGGCCGCTGCTCGATACACGACAACAATAGGGGATTGTACCTTCAACAACTCTTCACCGTCATCCCAAGTGACACCTGCATACTGGCATAGATCGGTGATAAGCCACGGGTGTGGGAGTCCTCCGGTGGTGCTTCCTCTCACTGCATGAAAGATGGATGCCTGTATGATTCGACCCAAATCTATGACCTAGCCGGTAATGATGGCGTAGACAAGGGCTGTCCTATCTCGTGTAACCGTGATTGTGTGGCTCGTGGGCATCAGTCTGGTAACCACAAACGATTACCAGCTCATTTCAACGTCTAGCAAATCAGATTTGGCAAATGACACCGGCTCATTTGATCCATTCTCCATTCAGCTTCCTCTCCGCACAATTTTCTGATAACCTCACCATAATCTAAATGCTCCTGCAGACACTGGCGGAGCCAGCATATGCCCAGTGTGGGCCGATGCCTACACTGGGCCAATTTTTTTTATATATGTGTGTGTATATATATATATATACACGCTGTTGTTCGTCATTTTCTGACGTTTTCCCATCAATTATCAATGCTACTGGATGTTCGTAACTTGTGTTCAAACTTTATGACACATTATTTTTAGTTGTCGATTAATCATTGCTCTTTTTTTCCTTTATTAATTATAATATATTGTTGCCTACACTGAACTAATATCCTGGCTCCGCCCCTGCCTGCAGATAGTCAACGTATTCATCGTGCATGATCATTGGCATTTTGTAGACTGTTTATGGAGTGGCTGTCAAAGGCCACCATCTTTCCTCGCCCTTTGTGTTTGAATTTCAAGTTGGCATAAAATTCACGGACTAGACAGATCACGACATCCGCCTGAGGGCGTGCAAAATCCATCCATTGTCTTCTTTCGGTCTCTACAATCATCCCGTAGTACGGTGGGATATATCTAACCCACGTTTGTTAACTAAGTTCTTTGTTAACATGGCCGTGTAATGATTTACGACCTCCTCATTCCAGAATTTCGTGGTGTTATAGTTTGCCGAAGATGATGAGGCGGTCTTGCGTTTGTTTCTTCTTTGGAGCCATCTATCAAACTCCCTACAGGCAATTGATCCACTTGACCATCGGCACCACCAAACTACACTCCCTCAGACTGGACGCTCTAAATTCACACAAGCGACAATCAAACACCTTCACCCAATCACAATACCCGTGCCCCTTCCATAGAGCACCCACGCTACCCGGGCACGGGTGAAGCCTGCTCTTCGAATCTCTCCCCTTTTTTGACATCCGTTTTCTTCTTTTCCGTGCTCTCGTCTCTTTCCATGCCTATTTATTGTTGCCTGAATTCCTACAAACCACAAAACATACCCCAAAATGCAAAATACTGTTCGAAAACTAACATAATTCAAGTCGACTACTAACATAATATAAGTGCTAAAATCGCACTTATCAATTTACTTGTGCAAATTATCATTATTTGGAACACGGAGATTGTACTAAAATGCTGTTTGTTGATCAATAATTGAAGGTTTAAGGTTTGAACTGTATAGTCATCGATCATATTGATATCCCGAAACCTGATTTATTTTTATCTTTTTTTTCTTTAAATGAAAATTTGATTTATTTTTGTGATGCAGATTTGAGAGGCTCCAAGAAGCAGCATTTACACATGCCTTTATTCTCAAGGCTTTGAACATGGTTCCGACGCAACGTTAGCTAATAATTGCCTTAATTCTCTCTTTAGAGGCTCAGTTAAGAGTATTTCATTGTTTACAGAAGGAAGATATCAGATACCACTAATTTAAATTAAAAGGAACGTTCGTTTTCTTCCATTTGAGATGTGAACCTGGATTGATTTTTTCATGCATTCGCTTGATTGTAGAATTTCTCCAGAAAGGATTTTTGGCATCCGCCTCGTATCTTGTCAGCCAATATCGAGAGTTATTTTAACTATTTTACGTGTCCTCCACAGAAATATAAATTGTGACATCTAAATCTTTTACACAGAAGGCACATCTATGTTTGTGTTCTCGAAAGTCTGTCATTGAGTTGAACCGAGCAACTTTTCCTCCATTTATGTTTAGCTAGTAGTACATACTCAGTGGGGAGGATGTCAATTATCTATATCGTTTGTTATGAATCATTTGACCAAGTTAATTTTCCAGTAGCTTCAGTATGTCGTCTCATCGAGCTGCCATGGGATGAGTATGATCCAATTGATCTCGCGGTTATTGATGTTTGTCTTAGATCTTGGAAATATTTATCCGATATGATCATGCACGTATAAATTATCTATCTTGCTATTGTTCAATAATTTATGTTGTACGTCTGATGTCTAGCAGACGATTATGTTTCCTATACTTTGATAAGGCCCACGTCTTGCCAGCTCAGTCTCCAGGGACCATTTTCTCCTGAATTAGATGATGCCTGGACTTGACTTGGTTAAACTTCCAACCTATTGATGTTTTGAGTCTGATAAAGTAATATTTCCGAGGTCCTTGAACAAAACGAATGTTACTTCGGAACCAGCGTGAATGACTTTTGGTTTAAAATGGTACAACTTGCGGTATTATAAACCTCAATTGCACAAGTCCTAACTAGAGAAGAGAATATGGCCTTTCAAAAAGCCAGCAAATTTCAAACCTTGGCTGCTGCTGCTGCTGCTGCTTCCTTGATTTGCTCTATCGTGAAAACGCCAAAGAAATAGTCGTCTCTGATAGCATTTACCACAGCAGTGGCAAGATCGTCTACGCTGACTGGCGGTGCCAAAAGTAGATCAGAGGCAGGCAAAGAGTTCAAAGGTTTGGTGAAGTTTCCAATAGCAGATAGAAATTTCTCCAGTGGCTCGCCTATCAAGTCCAGGGGAATCTCAAATCCATCAACCATTCTCTTCCCATATATAAAACCCGGTCTGAAGACAACACCTGCCGAAGTTGACAATAAAACATTTGACCGTATATAACAAAGAATAAGTGCAACATCAAGAAAAGAATACCATGCCCTCCCAATTAGCGGTTCATTTATTTAAACAACTTCAAAGTATTGAAGATTCAGCAGTGTGTTTGGCAGCCTTGGTAAAAAAAAAAAGAGAGAAACAATTCAAAGATCACACAGTATTCAGTATATTGCGGTAACTCGTCTTATTTTGGCTTTAATTTACATCGGCATACAAACAAAATTTTTGTACTCACAGATGATAATGGTGGGGTTTGGGTTTGGGCAAAATGGATAAAAATGCAAGTTGTCTCAGATGTTACCCGATGATGGATATTTGGAAAGAACCTCAGATTCTGCCTTTCTCTTTCCAGTGAAGTAACCGGATGTAAGTAGAAATAACGGTAGATTATAATCATGAACTGATATCAATACGAACTTAGGGATACCTGCATAGGAATGAGAATAAACTATTGATTTTGAGTAAAATGAAAAGATTCTTGGTTTACGTGACATACAGAGTTGAGCTTACTCCGGCTTTATACTAAAATTTGTTGCTCTTTAGAATTTTTTTTAAATATGCAATGAAAATGTGTAGGAATAATTTCTTAAGAATACACTTAAAAAACACTCGGCATAAAATGAAAACATGCAGTTTTTTATCACGATGAATAGAAACTATGAACAGACTATCTAGCACTAAATCATAACTAATCCTAGATAATGCAAAGAAAACCAGAATGTATTTCAAAGGTCAGCTAGTGCAGATGCACTTCTAATAAATTTATTTTAACAGCCCTCGGATTTAAAACATTGAGAAACAGGTAAAATAACACTCGCATCAGCAAACAAAAAAACTTATGACAAATTGATTGGTACAATAATCCAACATTTGGTAATTAGATCAGCGGTGCTATACAAACTGTCATACATGATATTATAGATGATATGTAGGTTCATACAATATTGAGCACATTTGTATAGATTAGATACAGCTAGACATAGCAAGCAAAGCATTTAGCAATTAGCAAACGTACAAGGAAAACAAGCTCATTGCTCTCAAGAATCATCCGGAAAAAAAGATCCGGAAAAAAAAAAAAAAGAATCATCCAAAAAACAGTCCATAGCTTCAGAATATCAAATCGGAACCAGATCAAAAAACTATTCTCACTTGGAATACCACAACGAGAGAAACGAATAATTCCTCACCAAAATTTTTAGCAGCATTTACAGCCAAGATATTAGCTTCTCCGTTGATCCTTAGCATTTGTTCCTCGCTGCCAAAACCTCCTAGTGTAGAAACAACTGCAGTAGCCCCAGTCAGCACTTCATCCCAATTTACATAGAAAACATCCCCTGTTTGATTGAAGAACCAATTCAATTCTTAAACAGCTTTAATGAGGTATTGCTTGTATTCTTCAATGGGTTTAGACAGTGCTGACAAATATAGCAGCCATATATTCAAACTTTTTTCTAAAGGATTCCAATATTTCCATACGAAGAAAATTGAAGGTGGTGTTTCACACAGAAGATTCCAAAACTGTCATTAGATTCTAGTTCCGAGAATTAAAAAGTGAAAAGGGATGTTATCAATCTTCGATTTATTTGCCTGCCTGCCACCAAACTAATGCTCTTCATAGAATCTTATAAGGTTTTCTTTGATACCATAAAATATGAAAAGAGATGTAATCAATCTTCTGTTTATTTACCTGCCTGTCAGCCAACAACAACTCTTCTTTAATGCTAATATTACTCACAAATAAGCATCACACTTTTTGATATAGCAAACATATATGCAAAATGGGCATATCATACAAAGCAACAAAGCACCTGCCTGTCACCCAACTAACTTGATCAACCCATGAGCCCGAGTAAGAAGGACGCCCTGACCTGGGATAAGGATGAATACAGCAGCATAATGTAATCAATCATGTAGTAAAACCCATATTTAAAGAATAATTTGGCACAAACTGCCGCTTAGGACTTTACTTTTCATAAAAGTGAGAAATCAGTAATTAGCTTCAGAAAGAGACATCCTTGTACCTGCTAACACTAATGACTTCGATCCCCTTTGATATTGCAGCCCTGCATATAGCTGTACCCACGAAGCCGCTCCCTCCTAATACTACAATCTGGTAATAAAATGGATAGTGACAGCTAGGTTAGATAATTAGCAGAACAGCAAGATGTAATTAGCAATAAGATTAATCTCAAGGCCATACTTTCTCAGTCTTAATATCAGCCAAGACATCAATCGTACCAGTAGTAGTATCCTTTATGCTACTAGATTCTGCATAACTGCATTTGACACCAACACTGAAAGGGCTACTATAAAGAGAGAAAAAAACACTATGTCATCACCGTTATCACCAAAATGTCAAACAAGTCAATAGCAGCTATCATGATAAAATTTGATAAGACCATACATTTTCCAAAAATTGACAAAAAATATTGGTTCGGGATCGCAATAATAAGTTTACAACCCACAGCCGGTCGTCCTATTGCGGTTCTATTTTCAACTGGTTACCCAGAAGCGAAGTAGGTGTTGGATGAGATTTATTCGCGAATATCTGCTAATGTCCCATTTGCCAGTTCTTGCTGTCCTTTTTGATAAACCTACAGCCATCACCGGTTTTGTTACTAGAACTTGCATGTGTTGTCTATACTCAGTCAACTAGATCACTCATTTTTTTGAAAGAGAGAAAAAATCCACAATGAGAACAACGATCAGAGCGACTATCACATCCAATGCCAATAACTGAGGTTATGTTCTATAAAAGGAAACAAGAAGAACAAAGATAATGATATAATCACATACCCATCAGTGAGGTTGTTACAAACTCATTAGTCTACCTTCATGAATGAAATACTTGCAACCCTCCTAATGCACTGCCTGGTTATTTGATCTGTAGTTTATTTCGTATTTCGACCTATGGATATATTGGAGTTGATTTTCCTAACGAAATTGTAAAAATAAGGTGTTGAACGAATAGTGTAATGGGTGATTGGCACTGAAAAAATATTGCTATTGTGGACAAGGAGAAATTATGTTTTAAATAAGCCTAGGTGTTCTGCATGGACAGAAGCAAAAGCAAGGAAATTCAATGTTTAAATTTGGATTTGGTTCTGTCGACATGTGATTCCACAGACACAGGGACTAACATAAGAAAACATGAGATTTGCAGTTTTTGTTCTGCACCAAAGATAGGTTATGGCAGGCCAGCTGTAGGAGCAATGAGCCTCAGAAATGAGTTAAAAAGCCATAGCTAGGAGTGATATCCCTATTAAGTTGTGCTACATGTGACCGCATGTTTCATAAATGGTTTTGATGGTCGTGGTTCACATTGTTGCAGATGCTGTGATGTACCGCAGGAGCCTATGAGCCTCACAGAGAGAATAGAAGTCATAAATCTCGTGTCCCGGACATCCAGCAAACACTAAGGCCCCATAAATAGAGTCCTCCGCATTAACAAGGTGCACCCCCTAAAGCTAGAGCTTAATGTCACTTTTTCAAACACTCGCAAATGAAATAGCATAAAATTTTTCCATTTGAGTTATGCCAAATGTATGGTCACTACATAATTAACCAGCTCGGCGATGGACAAATTATCAGCCAAGAAAAAAGTTAGTCACTGACCACCACCAGCAGCAACATCACTTAAAAATTTCAAGCTCGAAAAAAAGAGACTGATTTGTTCTTTTTTCTCGTTTACCCCTTTAAATTCCGAATCAAAGCTACAAAAGATCAAGCATAATCCATGGGTTCCACTGCTACTCCATACCCAACTCCGCCAAAAAAAAAAAAAAAAACTAAAACCAAACAAAAAACCGAAAACAAGAGCCCAGCGAGCACAAACCGAGAGGGAAAGAGCCTCGGAAAATGTGACGCACTGGATGAGGGAAAAAGGGTCCTGCTCGGTTGTGCTGAAGCTGCGGAAATGGAGGCGCCGCAGTAGAGTGACGTCATCCCTTCAATGGTGTTTTCTTTGTGCGTGAGAGCCACAATTCAAGAGGAAAGGTGGTGGATTTTTTTCTACACTTTTCTGGACAGAAATTGATGGATGATTCCTTCCAAACAAACAATTGTGGTGATGCTATTGCGATTTGTTCTCTCAAAACAAGAAATAGTTTTATATTGAGATATACATTTGCTCTAATGTTTCACCTCCACTTAAAATTTTTCAACATCCTACTTGCATTCTATATTATTCGATATCTCTAACCGAGTAAATCGTATTAAACAAATCATATAACGCAAACTCTTCGAAGAAATATTGTCCGAGAAAATCGAACACATAATAATCATTGATCAAACCATCACTTAAATTCACTAATTCAAATCTCCATCATGAGTCAGGACATAAATGTGTATGGTATACGAGTTCTCGTTAATCACATTTCAATTATGTTTTTCTATTTAAAAGTTAGTTATTATTTATATGAGTTATATCTATATAGTCCAATAAAAAGTATGTAATAATCACAAGAAGTCGGTACTTGGTAGGATGAGACCTTCAATTGCTCTACAAAATGATATATCAACCAAATCAAAAGGTTGTGTTCAAAAAACGATTTCTATGCAATATAGTTCTTGTCGCTTCAGACTCACTAACAACTAATTTATCAATTTTTATTAGTACATTTTCAAATATAGTTGTACAAAATAATTTATTTATTTTATGTTAAATTTGTTATAAAATAAAATACTCTTTCATTTTAAAAATACAAAACGAAACGTTATTATTTAAACTTACAAAATGTGCTACATTGAAATATCAATTAAATTTTTATTTTTACTTTCACTAAAAAAAAAAAGCATTCATAATTGGTACGATTATAAATCATATTATAAAATAAAAATATATATGAATGAATATATTAATTCAGAAATTTAAAATGTCTATTCGGATAAAAACTCGTGTCACAAGTGACTACACATCTCCAATATTTTTAAATAATATTGAAATTTCTTTTTTTTTAATATAATAATATTGAAATTTTACATTAATTAAACTCAATTAATAAAAAAAGTTGAGTTTTGTGTTATTAAAATCAAGTTATAGTAGCACAATAACATATTTGAGTTAAAATTATGTGTTTTTACAACCAAAATTATGTCTTTTAAACGTGTAAGTTTTTCATAAAATTCTTATGATATCGTCTTACAGATCAAATTTTGCAAGACTAATCTTTAACCTGATCTGATCCATGAAAAAATTATTATTTATATAAAAATATTGTTTTTTATTATAAAATAGATCAGCTATATCTGTTTCATAAATATATATACAAAAAATCGTCTAGACATGTATTTGAAAATAACTATTTATCAGTAAAATATGCTGCTAAACATATTTAATTATTTTTTAAAAATATTATATAATATGGATCTGTTATGTACAACATTAGAGGAAGTAATTAAATATTGTCAATAATATAACTGATCAAATAATATTTCATATAATTGTGGAACGGTTAAATATAAATTAGGGCTAAGTGGACTTACGATCTTTCAAACTGTCGCAGTATCCAAAAATCTAGGTTTGGATCCGATAAATTTTAATAAAATTCCTAAATTTTCTGCTTTCTTGTTAATTTTGTAATTAAATTAAGGATTTTGATGCGTTTCCAGGGTTTTAATGGGACGGATCAGAAATTAGGTCGTGAAAATGGAGGAAATGGAGAAGAACAAGTACAGTATAATTGTTCCGACTTACAATGAACGCCTCAACATCGCACTCATCGTTTACCTCATCTTCAAGCATCTTCCGTAAGTACTTTCTGTCGAATTCTTCTCTTTTCTCTGCTCGATGAGGGTTTTTTTTCTATGGGTTTTTTTCCTTATAAAAATGCAAACAAAAAATTACGTTACACATTAATTTTGGCAATTTGATCGCAATTGGAAGGTGTCCATAAGGTTAGTATTTTTGGAATTTTTTTTTGCTGATTTATTAATGTTCGTCTTTCGGAGTGCTGAGGTTGCAATCGGGTTTTCATTTTTAATGTCTGTGGTAATCAATGCTCGGAAAAACGTGAATGTCGTCGTCTCTACAATTGATGTCGATATGCCTGATTGGCATTTGGCAGCTCTAATTTTTGGATCTCAAGCATTGATTGTGGAGACTTTTGCATCAAGGATGCTGTAGCAGAACTCGATACCAGTATTTGGTTCCAATTTTAAGCTCACTTTGGATATAGATGGTTGTAGGTTTCCTTTAATTTACCGATGTTATAGACATCTGATATTCAAACTTCCATGCGCAGGAAATGAATACAACAAGGCTCCTTTATTTTTAATTTTAATGATCAAATTATTAAGTTGATAAAATAATTAATTGCCACCACCTTGACATGCAGCATAATTGCATGTTAGATACATATACACATCCGAATGATGCTCCAAGTATCACTTTTTAATATTATCTGGAACTGTGGTGCCTACTCTAAGTTGGATCTCCACTAATTGGCAATCACAAAGTGATATTCAGCGTAATCATGTTGCTTTGTGCATATTCAAAGTTATTTCTGTCGTGTGTGTTTTTATTTTATGAGCAATACAAGGGAAATTGCATATGTTGATTGTTTAAAAGCACCTAAAAATCAATGAATGCTAATTGTCAAGGACATAAGCCCATAAATTTTATTCAAATTTTTTAGTATTCTCCTTTGTTTTCTTTCTTTCTCTCTTTTCTGTTCTTATGGTTCCAAATAGATTATCTCTGTATTCTTTTTCTTTACGTTTTGTGGTATCTGCTACAGTTACCAACGAGTGTAGACTTTTGTTGGACTAGAAAAAAAGGTTGATTCTGGTGAGCTAATATGTAAAATTACTGGCCGTGCAATATTTAATTAGCAACAGCACTTTTATCCAGGCAATATAAACTATGAGAAATGAAGAGTGAAATCTTCGAGTTAGTTACCAATTACTGTGTGGCTCTTCATCAAGTCTAATTCATTCTCTTGCCGCCAAGACATGATTTAAAAATTCATAGAATACAGCAAAGATGATAAAATTTAAGTGGTATCATAACACTTTTAATTAAATTGGAGCTTATTCTATTGTTATGCAGATGCACTATATGTGATGATAGCCAACTGCTTATCACTTCATATGTTTTTCATGGTTACTTGACATTGATCTGGTAGCTTTAATATTTAATTAATAATTGGGTTTCACCAATAGAATTTGCAATTGTGATCTTGAAATTTGTCACTCTATTCCTTCTATGCCCTTGCCCATTTCTTCGACATGAAATAGAAGAATCCTAGGTCCTTAATCTACTTAGAAGTTTTCATTTCATATTCAACATTTTTTTTAATCTTCCTTCCTCAAATTGACTTTGTCAGTGTTGTGACTCTTTTGTGCTTCCCGATCAGGAATGTTAATTTTGAAATAATCATAGTGGATGATGGGAGTCCGGATGGAACTCAGGAGATTATCAAACAGTTGCAACAAGTGTATGGGGAAGATCGCATTGTAAGTTTTGAGAAATCAGGTCTCCATCTTTGCAGTTATTGATTTATCATGATTGTAGCTTAATAGCTTTACATTACACTCATGGAGCTCTGGTACTGCAGTTATTGAGACCTAGACCTAGGAAGCTTGGCTTGGGTATGTTTTGGCTTCTTCTATGTTTAGAATTTCCATGAAGTTTACCTCTGGAAGTTGTGGCCTAGACCTTGACAATTTTTTTCAGGGACTGCTTATGTCCATGGGCTGAAGTATGCCTCGGGAAATTTTGTAGTGATAATGGATGCTGATTTGTCTCACCATGTAAGTTTACCCTTATAAAATAGCAATAATTGTAAAAATAATAGATTGGGATTTTTTATATCATTTGACCTTATGATATGCTCCTCCGTCGCAATTTTATAGATCACCTTTCCTTTTTCGTTTGTCCTAAATATATAGGCATGTTCTATGTTTAGCGATATTTTTCTATTCTTCTCCTTATATACCCTTGTTTAATTTGGGGTGTTGTAATTAACCAACTATTAGAAAGATAACAAACCATTAATATAAACACTCATTAAATAAGGGTAAAATTAAAAAGTTGTTTGTTAATTGCAATGAATTTCTTGATATGTGTGGGGAAAAAAGGCTATATAATTGGGACAGAGGTAATAGCATGATTTGGTGTGCCATAAACGTATGTTTCTACACACACGCAAAGTGATAACATATTTTATTGATGTGTTCTGCTGATTGACATGAGAAGAAAATTTTTTTCGCAAGATATTCATACTTCAAGATTCAGAGCCTTGATATATTGTCTGATAATGTGAAGAATAAACATAAAAGGGAAAAGAATAAGTTTTTTGGAAAGGAAAGTTAATCTACCTGAGGTCTAGTCAGATGAGTAGGCAAATGTCATTGGGATATTGCCTGTTTTAATTCAACTTAGGGCAGCTTTTGTTTAGTTTTATTTTGGAATGGATTTACAGCAATGCATTTTGTTTCAAATACTTTTTGATGTATGTAATCTTAGTGTCTTACTGAGATTTGTTTTCTTTTGACGCTCTTCACCAGCCGAAATACCTTCCAAGCTTCATTAAGTAAGCAAATTTAAGCAAATTCACAGATTCTTGCAGTCCTGGTAGCATCCTTTCTCAGAACCTTTTTGTTCAGGAAACAGATGGAGACAGATGCAAGCATCGTCACTGGAACTCGATATGTTAAAGATGGAGGGGTGCATGGATGGAATCTAATGCGTAAATTAACAAGCAGAGGAGCCAACGTCCTTGCACAAACTTTTCTCTGGCCAGGCGTATCAGACTTAACTGGCTCTTTCCGGTACCTTACAATTATCTGAATAACAATCAATATCTTCCTTGCATATGCAACCACATATTTGATATTACCCTTTCTTGTGCAGACTCTACCGGAAATCTGTGCTTGAAGATGTTATAAGCTCCGTTGTGAGTAAGGGGTATGTTTTCCAGATGGAGATGATTGTTAGGGCTTCGAGAAAGGGTTACCAAATTGAAGAGGTAATTATCTTATGTAATTAATTAATTTATTCATATAGCTGGTTTATATAAATTATTTTATTCATGCATTTTTTTCACATGACCGTGAATTGGTGATATGCAATGATTTTAGGGCTAACACACTGATTTCTGAAACGAACTTGGGTTGAACACACTAGTTGAAATCTGGAAGTAGAAAAAAGAGGGGGGAAAGAAGAAGAGGAGGGTGCTTAACCCTGGCAAGATTAGTCAAAGTCGTAGGGCAGTGTCAATTCTTGGTAAGGATTTCATAGAGAGGGAATTAACTCTAGCTAGGGATCAGAAGATTCACAACACAATGTTAAATCTTGGCAATTATTGAATCTATGAAAACAGTAAGGACTTTTGAGTTGGCAATGGATTGTACAGTAAAACTTAAATGATTTAAAATGTCTAATTGCCATTTCAGAAATTAGAATGATTGCAAACAAGAATTCCCCATGTTGACTGAATTACATCGATTATTCTAGTTGTCGAGCGTCTAAACCTTTAAATATCAAGGCTTTTTATGTTTAATAACTTGGTTCCGTCATGTTCCTTTGATGTTTCTCCAGGTTCCTATCACTTTTGTTGATAGAGTCTATGGAAGCTCGAAGCTGGGGGGATCAGAAATTGTAGAGTATTTGAAGGGACTTCTTTACCTTCTGGTGACAACATGAAATAAAGTAGAATACTCACTTTTATACTTTCAATAACTCATACAGAAGCTTTAGCAAATTTATAAATTTTTGCTTTGAATTTATATGAATGTATTCCGATCATATCAGGAATTTCTCACATTTTCCCAATCAGTGCTAAGGTTTACAATAACAAGTATCAAAGCTTGAACAGCAAGTCCGCAGATAATCCCCATCCAAAGTCCCTGATATATATAAAGTTCCGTTCAATGTTTCATTATAAACGATATATACCCCCTTTGGCTCTGTCCCTGTGCAAAATCGAACTTCCACACACGCAGATTGCAGAAATCTTGGTGCCACTCGTGATTTAAAGTATTTTGAAAATACATTTCTTAGGTAAAAAATTAAGAGATTGTAGTTGAAGATTTTTTTCAAGTATAGACAATGCACGTTTCTTGCTGTGTATCAACCCCTGCAGAAGCTCAACAAATAGAGATTGAAACTTACTATGCCTCCAATGTGAAAGATGAACGCGAAGAGCACAGCACAAGGTATCCCAACAACATAATAAGCTCCGAGATTTATGAACGCGCATAAATTCTGCCATCCACATCCTCTAGCAGCTCCTGAATTCAGTTGTATGTATCAATTAATCGATTTTCAAGATTATAGTATCACAACCATAGAAGATTTGATAAGAGGGAAGATGGAAATTGTTCGAAAAATATTGAAAGGCCTAGGCTTAAAGTTTCAAAGAAAATCTGCATAACTATCATTGGAATTTTTACCTGATAGCACACATTGAAAACCATCTATGAAATTTGACAAAGCCAAAATTGGCATGATTCTTGCAACATATGCGATCACTTCTGTTTCATTGCTGTATAGCTTTCCCCAAACATCTCTCACCAAAATTGTAATCATTCCAACAATGACACCCTCTGAAGTGGCAATCAATGCAGCGACGCAAACTGCAAGTCGTGCACGTTGTGGCTGCTTGGCGCCAAATTCATTAGAAACTCTTGTGCTAAGATTCATAATCATCACATGCAAAAACAGAGTCACATTAAGAGATATGACATGGGAAACAAAAAGCCAAATTGTAACTTTTCTTCAGAAAGCAACATTTTCACAATGTCGCCCTGTTCAGAACCACCCTCGCTACACATTAGAGTCAATGGTACTCTCAAGATTTGCCTTAATATCTTCTCATGCTCCCCAGCCAATGAGCGAGTTGGAATGAATTTTTTTTAAAAAAAATAAACATCAAGTGCATATGGCAATTTAGCTAACTTTATCACGGATAAAAACTAAATACCTGATTAGCTAAACTTATAAATTGATCACATTTTCGTGTTCACTTTGGATCTTAGAATCTTGAGAAGTTAAGAAGTTGTACAGTACAGTGTAACTGACCTCACGGCACCACCAAGGCCAACCGAGATTGTATAAACCATCCAGCATGTATTAAGGCTATGGAAATAAACTCAACGATATGAATCAGTAATTGCACATAAATTGTTGTTCCAGTTATAAACTAGAAAATCAAATGAAAATTGCAAACCTTATAGATAATACAGATGTCTCTAATTTCGGATTTGGGAGTAAACCTGATAAAAGAACAACCATCTCAAATGACCAATACTCAAGGCTGCAAGTTCAAACAATGATTAGAAACATACATATAGTTAGAGAAGAAAGAAAGAAAACATCAGCAAATAAATACAGTTGCAGATATTTAGTCAGTGTGCACATATAGCACTAGTGAGAGGGAAAAACAGCTATATACCATATCATTATAGCCGAAGGAATGGAAAGCCTTAAAAAACCGAGAAGATCGTGGATGGCTTCTGCAGAAAAACCTGTGAAACTTTTCGAGAAAGATTTAGAGAACTTGATATACAAGGCCAACAAAAGAACATTTACCCAATACGATATGGCGTTTGCTAAAGCAGCCCCTTTACTTCCAAGCTCGACTTTGAACAAGAGAACCCAACACATTAAGATATGAAACAATAACGTTAGTCCAGAGCTTATCATCATGGGAACCACAATGTTTTGCGTCTGCAGAAAACGCATGAGACATTGGAGGACACCATAGGCAAAGAGGCCCGGGATCATCCAACGAATGAACTCTCCTGCCCCAGATGAAATTTCCTTATCTTGGCCAAGAGTTGCAAGAATCAAGCCAGTGTTGAACCAGATAAGTGATAGGGCAATACTTAAGGTTAAGAGGATCAAGATTGCTCTCTGCGTGTAAATGCCTAGCATGTGATACTGTTTGGCTCCATAGGCTTGTCCACACAGTGTTTCCAAAGCACTTGCCATTCCTAGCTTCAGAATTTGTGAAATGTGTATTGTGTTAGTGGTATAGTATAGAATGTAGTACAAAGCATCTATCGCCTAGTCATAGGTGAAGATATGACGCTTAGGCTTTTATATGATATACAAATTTGAATTGTTGTAATGCTGATAAGTCGTATCTTTTAGAACAAATATAGTTTTATGCAGCTCTTACAAAATGAGTGCATCCTTTTTTTCCAAACAATCCAGCATAAAACTTTTCTCAAGTCAATAACGCTTGGTGCCCCTTTTTTTTGCATAAGTATGTTCTTTGAAAGCGGATGTGTTACTTATCTTGAGTCAGAAAAGAATAGAGACATTTGTTAAAGAACTATAAATTGATACCAACTAATCCCAATGACCATGAATTGACATATAAAGCAGACTCATCAAGGGATTCTAAGTAAATAAAAAGCCAAATCCAGTGACAGATAACCAACCAAAAATAAATAAGGAGTAATAGTTAAAGCCACCAGCCAAAATTGCTAACTAGTTATATTAAGCATGAAGGGCCCTAAATATGGTATGTTTTTACATTGGTTTCCAAAGCACTAAATTAAATCTGCATTTTTGTTTGCAGGAAAAGATAATTGGACCATTCTCAATAGTGTGATCATAACAGGTGTCTGTACCGTAGACCATATGGCAACAATGTAACTCATCTTTGAAGTGGATTAATGCAAAAAGCACATTTTTTTCTTCAACTTTGGCTCGTTAACTCAAGAATTTCAAGAAGATACTACTTATATTGTACAAAACAAAATTATAATTTTAGAATTTACCAGAAGATAGACACAATACACGTACCAACACACTGTATCCACTGACAGAGGCAAAAGAAGTGGCCATTGAAGCACTGGACAGTGGCAGTTCACCAAGGTGTCCCACAAACATCACTGAAATCACTTGCAAACAATACTGCAATATGTTCGCTGCTATTAGAGGAGCAGCCAATCCCAGTTGCTTCTTTCCTTCAACAACAAATTCACTAACATTAATGGCCTCTCTCTGGACTCCATGAGTAGTACTTGTGATTTCTTCGTTTGAAACAAGTAAAGGGTTTGATTCTTCTTCACCCATCATTTTAATTTTCTTGGTCTGGTTTTTAGCTAGTTTTAATCCTTTGCTTGATAAAGAATAATGTGAGGAGAAAAGGGATCAAAATTCATCTTACCAAAGAATGTAATAATATTATATTTGTTTAATCATCAGTGATATGCATTATTCAATCATATTTGTTTGATCATCAATGATATGCATTATTCAATTAGAAAGTATCTATCAAGGTTAGCTTGTAGAAGGCATCTGCCAGCGACAGTGGATCAAGTAATTCAAGAAAGTGGCTCCCACTAATGCAGAAGTACTTATCAATTTGAAATATTCTGTTCGGAGGAAGATCGTCACTGAGTTTCCTGCATTGCAATAAGATTATAAAACATTGCATATTGAAATCATGCAAAGGTGTGTTGGGATTAGAAAATTTGATGTATCTTAGTTTCAAATCCCTACTTCAAATTTATTTAGTTTGTTTTAATGATTTTTGAATTCATGGACTTGGCGTAGGTTGCAATTAGAGATGTTACCAGACCAAGATTAGACTGATTCCAGAATATATGAAAACCATCAATCTATAAAATACCATATTTCTATTTTCTAAAAGAAATAAATATATCAGATTGAATTTTGTAACTCAATCCAAAACCCAAGCCCTAATTGGTCCGGATCGGAACGAATTGAAATCAAATCCTTTCTTTTAATCATTGTGTACCAAAAAATTATTTATGATATAGCATACTAAATGTTACATATATTCTTGGACCGCATCCAACCAGACCAAATTAAAATAGTTCCAAGTCGGTTTTCAAGCGACCCAAACAGATCTAACATTGATGTCAAATTTGAACAATCCGAAATCGAGTTGACTGGTTCCGGAATGAAGCCGAGTGTATCAGACCGGTTCCGGATTGATCCAAGGTACAATAAGCATCTCTAGTTTGCAATACACAAAAATTAGCATAAAATAAAAATCTGAGATGTCAAAAATTGGAATGATATCGAGAGTTTGGATGTTGTATGACACTGTCACACAACGTCAATTCTTATTGAGCTACAACCAATGAATTTTCAAGCAAGCCTATCATCAAATGAATGCTTCTCCTCAAACAACCTCTCCCTGGCCATAGCTGCCTGCAGTGAAATCCATTAGAAATTAATACACTTTCATGAAATTAGAGAAAAAAATAATGAAAGCAACTCTATTTGGCTCCTCAAGGGATGCTGAAAACAACTTAAAAGGGAAAAAATTTCAAATTTACCAAGTGCATTGAATGACCTCCCTTGACCATCTAAATCCTAGAACAAGAAAAAAACACAAAAAAATTAAGATAACCTGTTTTTCCCAGTTTGTAAAACTCGTTATCACGACAAGCAAGATCGTCTGCAATGTAGCACCACAAAGTACACCAATCCATAGACCTTTTCCTCTCAAATTTAACCAGAACCCCAATGAAGCTGCTATCGGAATGCCAAAAGCGTAAAACGCTGCAAGATTGACGTAAGCTCCTATATGCTGCCATCCACAGCCTCTAGCAACTCCTGGCGATAAAAAAATAAGTCAAAATTAAGTATTGTAAGACCAAGAGCATATGCCAAGTAGAAAGTCCCAACAAATATGTAATGATAGAGCTCTGCATTTTTTAAACAGAGACGAATTAGGAGAAAGAAAGAAAGAATAACCTGAAAGGGTCCCTTGGATACTGTCGATTATAACTGATAAACAAACAAGAGGAGCCATATTTGTTACATAACCCACGACTTCTTTCTCGTTACTGAAAACGTAGCCAAAAACGTTCCTGCTAGCANTATTGTAAAATAAGTGTCACAGTGATAGTAAGACAATGGTTCTGATTATGGATCATATTAATAAATATTTTTATATTTAGACAGAATATTGTAACATTATATACTTATTTTCATATAAACAACAAGGCACATCATAGAATATCAGAAAAATCAATGACCGTTTACAATACTAACCAAAATGAATAAAAAAATCATCACACAAACAACCTCAATAAGAAAAAAATGATAACTCAAAGTTTAAAAATAATTTATTTACCATAATAACAAAGAAATTGAAATATATACGAGCAACAAAAAGCATAAACCACTCTCAAATTAAAATATTAACTCATATTATTCACAATTTGTATAAATTTTCCAATATTTTTTTCAAATAAAGAGATGACGTCTTATTAACGTCATTGTTTAATAAATAATCTATTTATTTTTTAAAAAAATACACAAAAGAAATATGGTGTCTTAAAATCATCATGAAAAAAATCCTTTAATAAAATCATTAAGAAAAATAGCCGTAAAAATATAATATGAAGTCACATATTTTTTCTTAAATTAAAGAAAAATATTAGACCGTTGACAAAATATATATGGTAATAACAAAGCATATGTTAACTTGATATAATTTAAATTTTATAATAATGCATACTCATTGAATTAGAACAAAATCGCATGCCAAAAATCTATTGGATGTTATCTTTTTTTAACAATTTATCTATGTTTGTCGTCCACCAAAGAGGTCCTAGATCCGTCGATTTTTTTTTAATCCACCTATTATTTTCACAGTAAGTCATACTACAAAAATAATATAAACAAGCATATAAAAACTCGAATTCAAATACCCTCTATCAATATAAATAAAAAATTTTGAATAAAAAATATAATAATTTCGTAAAAAATTTGAATATTGAATTATTGGCAGAAGTCTGGAAATACATTTGTCCCAATAAATAAAAAATATTATCTCTTAATATTCTGAGACATAAGGTAAAAACGAAAAAACCTTTCAGCATTTTTAATATTTTCTAGGTCACTTCAAACTAATTAATCTAAGCAAACAGAAAACATGCAATATGTGTTTTAGAATTAACAAAATATCTCAATAAAAAAAATTGAAAAAAACCAATTTTGTGGGATATGTGGTCTTTTTTTCTATTTTCTTTCGGTAAACAAACAAATCACATAAGCTATCCAAACACAATATGATCAATACAAATGACATATAACAATAAACATGTTAACGCTAGGTTAAAAAAAAACTCTTCTCGTTGCAATAACACAAAATGATCAAATTGAGCATATTATTTAGCTATATTTATTTAGCAGCACATATAAAAATTTGACTGAATAGCTTAAAAATAGTGTTTGAAATCACTAACATACAAACATTTCTCTCAATCACGTATCTATTGACACATAAAGAGCCTTAAAATATCTCTATTCTAAATGGGAGAAAGAAGTTTTGTATGACCTTAATATTTATTAATAATTTATTTTTATTCCAATCCGACTCATCTCCCTTCGTCTTCCCATTATCACTTATCATTAATATGGTAGAGATTTTTCATGAATTTGACGGCAATGTATAAATTTAAGTAATTAAAATTATATTTAAAAGTAAATTAAAATAATAATTAGTTTGATTGAGTTAAGTACACTATTAATGATCCTATTAAACTAATATAAAAAATGACTTAAATAACATCATGAACATGATAAATTGTAGAACAAAAAAATGGTAAAATAGTAAGCTCACAAATAAAAGTCGTATATTGAATAGATTAATATAATATATTATTTAGTAATATTTATTTAGCATTATATATCGAAAATTGATTAAATAACTTAAATGTTTGCATTGAAATCACTTACATACAAACATATTTTCTCAATCATATATCTCTGTCGATACATAAGTAGTATAAAAATATCTCTATTCTAAATGGGAAACATATGTTTTATATGACCTTAATATTTATTAATAATTTAATTTTATTCAATCTCACTCATCTCCATTCGTCTTCCCATTATTGAAAAATAAAAGATAGTGAGAATTATTCTCTCATATCATCTTTGTATGTTCCACACGTGCGTTGCACGTGCATATCTTCTAGTTCTAGTCTATAAAATACCATATTTCTATTTTCTAAAAGAAATAAATATATCAGATTGAATTTTGTAACTCAATCCAAAACCCAAGCCCTAATTGGTCCGGATCGGAACGAATTGAAATCAAATCCTTTCTTTTAATCATTGTGTACCAAAAAATTATTTATGATATAGCATACTAAATGTTACATATATTCTTGGACCGCATCCAACCAGACCAAATTAAAATAGTTCCAAGTCGGTTTTCAAGCGACCCAAACAGATCTAACATTGATGTCAAATTTGAACAATCCGAAATCGAGTTGCCTGGTTCCGGAATGAAGCCGAGTGTATCAGACCGGTTCCGGATTGATCCAAGGTACAATAAGCATCTCTAGTTTGCAATACACAAAAATTAGCATAAAATAAAAATCTGAGATGTCAAAAATTGGAATGATATCGAGAGTTTGGATGTTGTATGACACTGTCACACAACGTCAATTCTTATTGAGCTACAACCAATGAATTTTCAAGCAAGCCTATCATCAAATGAATGCT
Organism: Primulina huaijiensis; assembly: GCF_012295235.1. Taxonomy (NCBI): domain Eukaryota; kingdom Viridiplantae; phylum Streptophyta; class Magnoliopsida; order Lamiales; family Gesneriaceae; genus Primulina; species Primulina huaijiensis. The sequence goes on along the minus strand of NC_133311.1, from coordinate 16,886,929 downwards.
TCTCCTCAAACAACCTCTCCCTGGCCATAGCTGCCTGCAGTGAAATCCATTAGAAATTAATACACTTTCATGAAATTAGAGAAAAAAATAATGAAAGCAACTCTATTTGGCTCCTCAAGGGATGCTGAAAACAACTTAAAAGGGAAAAAATTTCAAATTTACCAAGTGCATTGAATGACCTCCCTTGACCATCTAAATCCTAGAACAAGAAAAAAACACAAAAAAATTAAGATAACCTGTTTTTCCCAGTTTGTAAAACTCGTTATCACGACAAGCAAGATCGTCTGCAATGTAGCACCACAAAGTACACCAATCCATAGACCTTTTCCTCTCAAATTTAACCAGAACCCCAATGAAGCTGCTATCGGAATGCCAAAAGCGTAAAACGCTGCAAGATTGACGTAAGCTCCTATATGCTGCCATCCACAGCCTCTAGCAACTCCTGGCGATAAAAAAATAAGTCAAAATTAAGTATTGTAAGACCAAGAGCATATGCCAAGTAGAAAGTCCCAACAAATATGTAATGATAGAGCTCTGCATTTTTTAAACAGAGACGAATTAGGAGAAAGAAAGAAAGAATAACCTGAAAGGGTCCCTTGGATACTGTCGATTATAACTGATAAACAAACAAGAGGAGCCATATTTGTTACATAACCCACGACTTCTTTCTCGTTACTGAAAACGTAGCCAAAAACGTTCCTGCTAGCAAAGAGGCTTGCGCTTACAATTATTGCCTCCGTGGCTGCAAGAATCATTAGAGCAATAACAGATACACGTGCCCCCTGAGGATTTCCAGCTCCTAGCTCATTTGAAATTCGTGTGCTGAACAATCAAATTCGTATGAAAATTTGAATTAGTTAGAGAGACTGCATACATCTAAGCGCAATCATACAACACAGAACCAAGCTATGCGTATACAACCTTGCACCTGAAGCCAATCCATATGGTATAGCGTAAAGTGTGGCAATGGTGTTCAGGCTGTTCACAAGACATTACAGAATCAATACTAACAAGATTGTAGTCGAGCAATAGCATATTAACTACTAGTCTAATGTGTATTTGAATATTACATATTATATGCTACGTGATATAATTTCCTTGGCAAATATAAATTTAATAACAATATTCAATGGTATGCTTCACTTTGATAAGGTGCAAAAATTGACTTGAGCCTTGAGCCTAGGCTCCAGGCACATGTGCGCTTCACGCTTTAATAAATATAGTTATAACATAATTTCCCATATGGTGCCCCCATTCAATAAGATGTGTGCTTTGGTTTTGCCTTCCAACCAGGCCTTATGATATCTATGTACCTTAGAACGTCTAGCACTTATAATAGTTATGATCTAGTATATTTCGTAAAATATATTTAGAAAAATTTTTATGCAAAAAGCTCGTGTACAACCTACCATACAGACAACACTGAGGTTTCAAGCTGAGGATTTGGTAAAATCCCGGAGAGCAAGATCAGCAGCTCAAACGACCACCATTCAAGACTACAATCATACAAAAATTCAAATTAATCAAAACATTAGAACATTTAAAATGTAAAAAAAGAAAAAAGAAAAAAGCTCCGTTCTCAAGTGCATAGAGAAAGAAATTACCAAACCATTACGGCAGAAGGAATCGCAAAGCGAAAAAAATCTTTCACGCCATCAAATATCTTCATTGAAATCTGTGCACGAGTTTTCGCACAGACAGAAGAGTACTTCATGTATAAACCGAGGATACTCACGTTCAACCACTCTGAAATATCCATAGCAACTGCAGCACCAAGATTCTTTAATCCAGACTTATAAACTAAAGCCCAACATAGAGGTATATGGAAACAGAGAGTAATGCATGAGCTTATTAGCATAGGAAATATCAAACTTTGCATCTGATAATACCGAACCATCGGTTGAAGAGTTGCATAGCCAAAGAGAGCGGGAATAAGCCACGTAATAAATTTTCCAGCTTCGTGTGAAATTTGAGGATCTTGACCAAAGAATATGAGTACATTTCCCATGTATATCCACAAAATAGAAAGGGGAATACAAACAACGATGAGGGAACAGATAGCGGTGTAAGTTTGAGTTCCAAGTTTTTCGTATTGCTGAGCACCAAAAGCTTGCCCGCCTAGCGTTTCCAGGGCGCAGGCCATGCCTAACTGTTTCACAGAGCTTAGAGTTGGTTAGAGGAAATATTAATAAATCACTGCAATGGTATGCTAATTAACAATTCTGTAGCAAAATAATTTGTACCATTTTTTCTCCTCAGCCATTAAGTTGAGTTAAAAAGTTGAGCGCAGCCAAAAGGAATAAGCAACTTACTGCCTCCAAGAAAATTTTTCAAATAAGTTTCCAATTATCATTTCAATGTTTTGAGCCACTATTGAATCGTGACTATCCTTGCACTACATAAACACTACTCCTAAGTGTACAAATGAATAATAACTGATTTTATCACGAGATGTAACACTAGTAAATGAGTGTTACATAAAATAAAGACTGAGTGGACTCACGATTTTGCAAATTCTCAGAACCTTCCCTATTATCTTGATTGGAAGAGGGGGTAGAAAACTATGTATCATAAAAAATCAAATGATGAACACCAAACTGGCAGTAAATTACAGGTTCTTATGATTTATCATGGCAATGGGGGTTCAAGACTGCTTCTTGCAATGACAAAATTGTACAATGCGAGTTATAGACTTTCATTGTGTATGTCATTTTACAGGAAATTTTTATCTGACATAATAAACTTTGATTTAATGCCTGTGGATAGAACACTGGAATAACAAGTGACAAAAGATTCTCCTCAGACAATGTAGCTAGCAAAATACTTGCTTAAAGATACCAAGAAAATTTAATGTCCAACGGTGAAAAGAGATATCTATAATTTTCTGATTGCTCATAGATAGATATCAAATTATGTTTGCTTTACCTCTTTTAATTTAGATATTCACATCACAGAGCAACCTAAAACCATAGACTAACAAATAAGAACTACATTTCTACAAAATATTAAAACTACCAAATTGACTTGATGGGATAAGCTGGAGACTAAATGACCATAGCAGTTCCTTTGCCATGATTCTCTATAATCGAGCAAGTATCCTATCGCCAAGAATTAACATTGACGAAGTGGAAATTGTTGTGTCATACGGGCAAACTCACACAGACCCGACGGGTGATCACTTAGTAAGGCTACAAACAATGATTGTGGGTGGGTCAGCATGCTGTCAAATGATGCTCACCGCTGCAATCTTACCATGGTCAACATTTCGACATTAAAAAGCAAGAAAAGGTAAAAGAGAAAATCTGAACACATTTTGAATGCCAAAATCATGTTGGAATATAAACATGATTCAGGAATATCTCTTGGTATTTTTATTGTATGTATCTTACCTCAGTGGTACATGAGCATGTGAATTAATTAGGAACATGAATAACATAGGAAAATTCACGAATGAATCAAGTTAGGGAACATGTATGCGTTTAATAGTTATTACATGAATAAATTAGATTCATAATTCGTAATGCATATATAAGGCTAGCCATACTCTTCATCCAAATAAGGTGACTTTGAAATACCAAGAATTAAAGGATAAAGTGTTCTCTTGATATTCTCTCCTCTTCCTAAAGATTTTTTTTTTCGTATCCAAGATTTCCAACAACTCATAACAAAGTAAGTTCGATTTCAATTTCAACACGTACTGTTAAATTCTGTCCACCAAAGACGAAGGGCAGTGACTACGGAAAAACGACCAACATGGCAAGCATCTTGCTGTAACTCAGCATTTCAAGAAAATAATTCAGGAACCACAACATAGTGAGTGATAAATATCATTAAATCAGAGAAAACCATTGGACAGAGAAAAAATTCTTCGAATTTTACTCCTGATCCATAAAGTTGAAGTATACCATAACGATACAAGAACCCAGATAAGAAAACGAAAAACAATGCTAGATTGAAAGAGACAGGCATACCATTAAACTAAAACCAGTGACACCGGCAAGCGAGAAGGCGATAGCTGTGCTGGAAAGAGAGAGTTCCCCTAAATGGCCAGCCATCATAATCGACACAACTTGCAGCATATACTGTGACAGAGTCACCGCCACCATCGGCCCCGCCAAATAACCCAACTTCTTCATCTCCTCTATTATCACCCCACCAAAACTTGCATCACTTCTTGATCTTTCCCTCCTCTCTTCTTTTCCATCTAACAGCAACAAACCCTCCTCCATTTTTACAGATACTGAAGTTTGTGAAATCTCAGAGTGTGTTTTTTTTCCTGGTTTTCTTTGAATATTTCCTTTGTCGGGCGATCGAGAATATTCAGCTGTAGAGCTGGACTGACCAAGTAAAAAAACACTGGCCTGTGACGCTGGCGCTTGCGGTTTATATATAAACTTTAATTAATTCGTTTTGTGCCCTCAACTATGATAAATATCCCTGTAGTCCCTGAAATTATTAACTTTTGTCATATTGATTCTTTGTATCACCATTTAATATTATTATATATAATAATAATAATTAACCTCTAAACCATTTTATACTATTAATTAAATTATATAATTTTACTTCTAGATAATGTATCATGCCATTTATTCTCATCAATGTATTTTAGTTATAATCTTAATAAAATAAATAGTTTTTCATTTACATTTGTTTCATTCAAAATTTTATTGAATTTATAAAATTATGTTTAGATTGATTGATTTGGACATAGAGATTTGATTTGATGAGTGGATTTGAAGAATGGATTCGAAAATCATTACAATTTTGACCTTACAAAATGGGGTTGCATTTGGATCGATTAATTTGATTACACAAACATATCATTAATATTTCATTGTATTTATTATAAGTGTATGATATTACTTACACATAATTTATTAGCTTAAATTTTATTGAATTGAAGGATATTGTTGATAAAGATGTCTTTTTATCGTATCCATGACTTCAAATCATATAGTTACATTGGAATAGTAGTCGGTGTTTAATTTTATATGTGCATGACACGTCAGAAAAATGGCAAAAATAAAATATAAATGAATTTATCTAAAAAAAATTTATTCATTCTTTTGTATGTTGAATGAATTTATAAGATTTGTTACAAAGGAAGAAGGAAAAAAGAGGAAAGAAAACCCAAAATATCATTCCATTAATCATTATGGATCACGACATTAATTCAGTTATGGTTGTCCATTACTTTCATGGGGGTCAAAATGAGATTTAATTTGTCATAATAATGACAATGACAAACGAAATCTTTTCTAAAATTCGAGACTTAATTGTAATAAATATCTTTAATTGAAAAAATGATGATAGGATGTCAAACGGCTTAATCTTAACAAATTTTTTAAAAAAGAACATCTTTTGAATAGTAAAACTTTGGATGACTATATGATTTTATAAGAGTGGATCTCATGTGAGACCGTCTCACGGATCTTAATCTGTGAGACGGGTCAACCCTACCCATATTCATAATATAAAATAATACTATTAGCATGAAAAGTAATATTTTTTCATGGATGACCCAAATAAGAGATTCGTCTCACAAATACGACCCGGGAGACCGTCTCACACAAAATTTTACCATTTTATAATTATTATTTATTATATGATTTTTAAACCGTGGAAAGAACACTCAAATCCAAAACTGTCTAAATTTTCAAATTAATTTCTTGGTCAACAAGATAGAATAAAAATCTAGTCAAGTTTTTAGATGATTATCACAAGTGATTGCACTACATAATATACAAGCAGTAAATATATAAAGAGTAGGTCTCTTGTGAGACGATCTCACGAATCTTTATCTGTGAGACGGGTCAACCCTACCGATATTCACAATAAAAAATAATACTATTATCATAAAAAATAATATTTTTTTATGGATGACCCAAATAAGAGATCTGTCTCACAAATACGACCCGTGAGACCGTCACACACTCACACACAAGTTTTTGTCATATATAATAGTGTCTCTTCTCATGATATACGTCCATGCATATTAAAATTGTTTGGTGTTAAATAGTTTTTTTTAATTCGACATATTATATTAAAATTTAAAACTTTAAAATTGTTTTTTATAATAAATTTTTTTAATATCAGGATTGATATGATTATTTAATTTAAAAATTCAAAAATATAAATACAAATAAATAAAAAAAAATTATTAGGAAATGTAGATATAGATAAAGATACATATATACTACAATATATTTGATGAAATTTTTTATTAAATAAAAATATAATATTTTTTAATTTGAGGAAAAAGTGTTGGTTTATAAAAAAAACATAATATTACATCAAAATAGTTACCCATGTCTCAAACTAATAATATAATATAAATATTTATTATACATTATTAATTAAAGTTGATGTCATATACTAACTAATTTTTAATTAATTTGATGAATTTATTTAAAATTACAATTATAAACTCGTTATATAACTTTATTGATTGAAGTTTTATTTTCCTAAAATAGCTCTTTTTTTAAAATATTTCAATTTTATTTTTATCTATATTATCCTATATAATCATATAATTATCTATATTTTGTAATTTTTTCATTATTACATTACTCTTAATTTAAAAAATGAAAAAAATTAATTTGGAAAAAAAAATAATTATGTTTAGATAATTATTCAACTGTATAAGCATAATTTGCATGCAAGTGTATACAATATATATAACAATATTTATTTATTTGTTTTTTTTTTGGTAAATTTATCAGTAGTCTTCTTCCTAAAATAAGTTATAAAGAACTTTAGTTATTCAAAATATTACAATTAAATTTATAAATATTTTTCAATATGAACAGATATATAAAATAAAATAAAATAATACAACACATTGTACAAACTCATTTGACTTATGACTTATCCATAGCTTAATCAAAACTCTTAGCACACTCTCGATTGTAGGTCATAACCTCATAATCCGCAAAATATTTAACTCCTCTTATGTCAAGACTAAAAATACAATATTTTACATATTTGTGTAAAGATTATCGTTCAACTATTCATTGAAGCCCAACTCACTTTTTGTGTGAGTGATTTGTGTATGATGATTTAATTATTTACAATGTATTTATCTCTTAAATATATCACACTTTGGGTTTTCTCTCATTCTACCTATTTTTCTTCAATTAAGTTGATCATGCTTTGAATCCTCGTCAAAAGCTTTTGTTTGATCTTCAAGATGTTGTATTTATAGCATTCAGAGTGATATCATTTGATACAAGAATATGACTGTTTGAAAATGTTTTGTACAATTTCTGACATTAAACGGTCATATTCGCTTTGCTGACCATTTTTCTTGATTAAACTGATTTTGACATCTGCTTCTGCTGATATGAGGTTTACTGATTTGAGATCTACTGATATGAGTCTCGCTTATTTTAGGTATGCTGAATTCAGCTTTGTTAATTTCATCATGTGTAAAACCAGCAAATTTTTCATGGTTGTTTTACTAGTTAAGCTCTGGCTTAGACTTCAATTTTTGAAGGTGATTTGTATATCATCGTCTTAGCTTCGTAACACATAATAAATCATTACATTTCGATAATCGAGTTGAGAAATATTACCAAAATACCAGAACTGGTCATTTCAAGCTGATTCCTGCTCGGATAATATTTTGCTTGATCTTGCGACCTCCAGTTTGCATAGATCACATCCGAGCTATCATAACTGAACAGAAATATAACTTGTATAAATTTGAGTTTTTTGTTCAGCCATTTTGGTTGCTGGTCATTTTTATCAGCTATAATTTATCATCGAAACACTTCAGCTCGCCAAATTTTAAGCTTGACAAAATTTGAGTTCTAGCTTCCAACTTGAGCTAGCAACTACGCACTTGAGTAAATATGTTAGAAACACAGTACAAATTTTGTTATCATCAAATCAAAATTTCTAGTGTTTCCGAAACCCAACAAATTGGGTTGTACAAAATTCTGATCTAACCAAAATTTTGTTAAGACATTGATATGATCGTTTGGGGGACAAACATTGAGCTACAATAGCTCATTTCTTGAAATATTGAATATCGAGAAATTAAATCGAGTTTGGTTTTCAAACCAAACGAAAGACACTCAAAATAATATATCGTATTAAACATTCTGGAAAGCATTTAAAAGTGTAAGTTGAATGTGTAAAAATATTTTTGGTCGACGCATTTTATCAAACACTCGATGTGCAATATTTTGGATATTTTAAGAATGCATAAAATGCTTCAACAATGTATTTTAAAAACAATAACAATAATTAAATACAGTAAAAATAGACAAGAATTTGCTTATAAATGTTCGGATATTAACAACTCATACGTCATTCCTTCTTCTATAAAAGATCCACTGGAAGACTTTGATTTATACAACTCTTTGTACAAACTCATTTCAACTTATGACTTATCTAGTGTCTAATTGAAACTCCTAGCACACTCGAATGTAGGCTGCAACCTCACAATCCGTATGGTGTTTAACGTCTCTTATGCCAAGACTACAAACACAATCTTTAATGTCTTCGTGTGAAGACTCACTAAACTAAACTTTGAAGTTCAATTCTTATGTATATGCGTGAGTGATTGAACGTGACAGATTGTGGATCAGTATTTTTACCGTGTATGTATATATCAAATGTATCTTTACACTTGTGTTTGCTCTCATTTTATGTAATTTCTTCATGTAGGCTACCCATGCTTTGAATCATCTTCTAAAGCTTGTATTTGATCTTCAATATGCCCTATTTATGGCCTTCAAGAGTGATATATACGTTAGACACAAGAATATGAACGTTTAAGTATGATGTGTACAAAATCTAAAATTGCAACGGTCAAATTTGTGTTTCTGGCCATTTTCTGAAATTAAGTTGTTATCAGATCGAGTTGATCAAACTGTGTTGATCTGATAGTCTGATCTAGTCTATTATGAGCTTGAGCTGTTGGCTTGATCTGAGCTGTTCCAAGTGAGTTGTTGCCAAGTTAGTACAAGTTGAGATGTCGGCTAAACTCATTACTTTAGACTCATCTCCTAGTATAACAACAATTCTTGGAATGCCATGTAAAATTGTGTTTCCTATTAACTCATTTTGGCGTCTTGTTATTTGAATCCTCGGTCTGTAAGATATCATCGAAAAACTGTTGTTAGACAGATTTTCAGTTTGGTTGATTTTGAATTTCAACTTCTAACTTGATATAGCAACTTCACACTTGAGAAATTATGTTATAAACACAATAATAAGTTTTTTTTTTATCATCAATATCAAAGTAGCTTTTGTTTCTCAACCCAAAACATATATTAAAATTAGAGATTAATAATAATAATTTCCAATTATTTTATATTATGTTTACACAAAATACCTATTATATACACTAGTATTTAACTTGTAATTTTTATAATGTCAAAATTTATAAAGATGTTCTAAGATTAAAATTATTCTATATTCGCTTTTATTTTTTAATTTGAAAAAATATACATGTTCACAATAAATTTTATAAATAACATTTCAAGTTAAAAATAACAATTTTTTCAATAACTTTATCTTTTAAAATATATTATGATGAATCAAAAATTAATTTTTTTGTTAATGAATTTGCTATAGAAAAAACAATTAATAGAAGGGTATCAATGTCAATTCTTACTATAAAAAATAAAAGTGGAATGCATTTAACAAATAGTTGAGTAGAGTGTAAATATCATTCTCTATATTATATTTACACACACACACACACACACTAAGTATTAAAGTTAAACACAATTTACTAACTAAACTTTGGTATGATTGTGAAACGTTTTTATTATTTCGAAATCATCATCTAATTATCTAATTTTAAATATTATATTTTTTTATATTTTATTTTCTTTACTATCATTTCAATTTTAAAAATTAATAATCATTATTAATTCTGATGAAGAGTTAGGCAATGATCTATCTCGGGAAGAGATGAAAATCGTGCAGTTAAAAACTAGCAGTGTGTCTGAAGCACTTGTTATTAAAGAACTAATTTGATCCATCACTGGCATGCTTAAGAAAGAAAATTCGAATGGTTGGTGCTATATAAGTAGACTTGTCAAATTGGGTCAGGCCCGTTGGACCGGCCCGTCCCGCTATAAAAATTGAGCGAGTTGGGTTGATAAAATAGCAGCCCGTTTGGAGGCGGGCCAAATGAGCTGAGCCTGTTTGGGTTGCGGGCCAAGACGGGACGGGCCTAAACGGGACGGGCTTGCCCGCCAAATTAGGATAGAATTTTATATTTTTAAGTTTTAATTTTTATATAAAAATTGGAATAAGTCTCTTGCGCCTCCATCACACTCTTATCTTATTTCTTCCTTATTTTTCTCCTATGCCTCGCCTCCATCACAAAATCTGGTAAAATCTGAATCTATGTGCTTCTTTTTTTTCGAAGATGTTATGCTTTTCTCCTTTTTCTGTAATAGATATATGCTACATGAATAAAATTTACATATAATTTACTGAATGATAAAGTTAAATTTTGGTTTAGGAATTTAGTGATAGTTTATCCTTAGAACAAATATATATAAAGAAAATAAAAAGAGAGAAATTTACTTCGTGTCTTTTAGATGCAGACGATGATGAATGTGCAAATATTAAAACAACATCATCCCGAGAATGATCCAATGTTGTTGAAATTTTTGATGAAGAAACAGTGGAGGGAACTATTGTAGATGATCAAGATTGAATGGAATTTAATGAGAATTGATTTTATAGTATTTGTTTAATTTCTTTATGTTTGGTTTAAATACTTTACTTTTTATGAATTATGTTGTATGCTTTCTTAATTTCTTATTTCAATGTTTTTAAGTATTTTATGAAACTATTTGACTAAAATATATATTTCTTTTACTGCAATACTGTTTATCATTTTTTTCTTAAAAAAATAAACGAGTCGCCCCGCTAGCCCGTTATGACATGTCTATATATATCAGTAGCTTCTTTGGAGAAACTTTTGATACTCCCCCAAGCAATTGGAATTCAAGTTGATGATCTTGGAGCATGCATTTACCCACCACAAGAAATTTCGGCAATTAAAATGGCTTTGGGAAAGATATCCAGTATCACTAATGAGAAGGCGAAGAGTATTTTTTCTATTTCCTTTGTCATTGTAATTATTTAAGAAGTAAAACGAAAATATGCAGTCACACAATATCTCATCTTGTTTGATGCCGCATGCTGTGTCATTTTTGGTGTATGAAAGAAAATAAGGTAAGAAAAATACCCAAGTGTAACAAAATATTTGGATTTGGTATAATGTGATACAACATGCCTGTTTTCAGTTTATAATTGTAATCCGTTGTAAAGTTACGCTTGGGAGTAAATACAACATGATACTTTCACCATAACAGAGACGTGGGCTGTCGAACTCCTAAAATTTCCGAAGTTCAAACTTGACTGCTTATCAGGGTCTTCAGAAGAAGATCATGACGTAACTTGGAGCTCAGACATTTCTTTGACAGATCAGTATAGCCTCATTTGCACCAACAACACTCACATAAGAAGTAAGAACAACAACAACAACACAGTTCCTCGTACAGAACAGCCCAGGAAAACCATCTAATTTTCTAGTGATTCGCAAGTGTACACAAGATCATACAAGAGTAATTAGGCATCTAACAACGCCTCCTGCAATCAGCATACTGCGTGATCGGGATAAATTGCTGCTGTATAACCAGTAAGATATAATCATCGGCCAAGAAGCTTAACCAGAGACGCACCACCTAAATAAAGACCCATAAGTGGTCCAGCCAACAGCATTTGTGTCAGAGGATCAGTCGATGGTGTGAGTATAGCGGCTGCAATTACTGAACCTACTACCACATATCTCCAAATCGACAGCATTTGTTCTGATGAAACCAAGCCAAGTTGTCCAAGAAGCAGTTGTATAACTGGAACCTGATATAAGAAAATGTCGACCAATCAACCAAGAAATCCATCACTGAAATAATAACACGACAGTTGAGCACCATAAGATTTAAAATGAAATTAATTAAAAAAAAATGGTAGTGGCACAAACATCTTTAGGTCTCTGTGCAAAACCTTTGGCATCTCAAATTCCTTCTGGAAACATCAGCTAAGAGGCATGATTCCTTAAACTTCAAATCCATTATGCAACCAATTCTATGGAGCCTTCACTATTTTATTTTGTTCTTTTGGCGGAAAACATAAAGACAACAATCAGCATTGACAACGGTTTCCACATGTGATAACTTTTAGCACATCCATGTTACATAGTCACCAGTACAGGGTAGGCGTCAGTCAATTCAGGAGCCAATATCAGCAAAACAAATACCGAACTGACCATCCTTTTCTTTTCTTCCATAAGTAAACTCAGATCCATTAAGAAACCTCAGCACTTGAAAGAATTGAAAAAATTTAACGAGTTGGCAATCTTGGTGTCTTTAGAATCAGCATATAATATCCTCGATTAGTGAAACCAAAAGTGATAATTTCTTCATCCCTTGTTATATTTACTGCTTCACTTCGGCATGGCGTTTAGAAGAAAGTCAAAAAAGTGAAATATTTACGAGTGTTTAATGTTTATCCTTTTACTTTCGAAAGCAGTTGTCAATTAGGGGAGTCACATTTTAAGCCCGTGTTTGGGATAGAGACTTTATTTTAGGAAATGGAAAATCATTTGGAGACGTCCTAAACGTAAGCCAATAGACACCATATTAGACACAGTGAATAATAATAGGTAGACTGGAGCTTCTTAATAAAAGTGAGGTGTTCGCGAGACATTTTGACTAACAGAAACATTGAAAAAATGAGAAATTCAAGTGTTTCCACGGCCATTAAAAAAAAAAAAGATTGCTATCAAAAAAGAGTTTACCTGGAAAGACAATCCAGTGCTAAACATAAGCACCAGGATAAACTCGAAGTACTGATCAATGGACCATAATGATTCAACCACTCCTTCGGCATAATTAACAAAGAACGTTAATGCTGCTGGGGTAAGAACATAGTAAGAGAAGACAATGCCCGAATAGAAAAGTATTGAGGACCCTAGAACAATTGGCCCCAGAAATCTTCTTTCTGCCCTTGTTAAACCAGGAACAACAAAAGCTATGATCTCATAGATAATTACAGGGCTTCCTAACAAAAGGCCGCAATATCCGGATACCTGCATAAATGATTATACCACTTTTAGTCCTCGAAATATTATACGTAACCATCACTGTATATCTATTATGTAGATGAACAAATGCTGTGGATGAGCAAAGGGCGACTGCACCCCAATTAGCACTAGAAAGGTGAACACTTTGTCCAAACCTGGCTCAGATAGGAAAGGACAATTTTAGATTAGAAATTTGTTTTCGCTGGAAGAAACCCATACAAGAAAACTCATTCTAAAAGAAATAGCTGGTTCCTAAACATCCACTTTGGACATCATTTAGCATCTTGAAATAAACATACATAAATGTCAAAATGCGATATAATATAACTTCCTTTTACACGAGAAAATCTCTACTTCTTTTCCACTTTCAAGAATGGTCATTTATTTCAAAGTTTGGCGCTTAAAACTCTCATGCAGGTGTGGCCAAATGGTATGTGATTCAGTCATCAATACTTTGACTTTATAGGCTATCATAGCACTTTAACAGCAATATAACCCAACAAACCATAAGGAAGTGTGTGCATCACAAAAGGAAAACAAAAAAATATAGTTCGGAATGGATAAATATCTAATCACTATCAACTACTGCCAAGGTTGGCCGGGTAGCAGTGTTGGATATTAAAATATGCCAGGGGACAATTAAATTGCAACCAATTCAAGATTCAGTTATCAAAGACTTGTAAAAAAAATCCTACATGTCGGTATTATCTAAGAGTATTACATTTAGTCATACATCGCAATACCCACAGATTAACCTATTTCGGAGAATGGCTAGAAACAAGGGTTTCTTTAAGTGTAGAAATTTTGATTTACAAAATCAGTGAAATAAAATGGAACTTTAAGTACAAATTCAACGAACACAAGATTCCAATTATAGAAAATACATACCCACACATTAGCAGAAGTTTCATTTGATAGGAATTTAAACGAACTTCACTAAATAAATAAAAAAATCAACTAGTATCCGTTAGAGGTAAAAAGAAGTAAGTGCTGATCCAAGAACTAAAATAAGGAATGGGGAAAAAAGGATGGGCCATAACCTTCAGAGATGTGAAGAAAAATTCTCCCGGTGCCAATTGTAAAAAACGAACACCTTGTGATTTAACTGGAGCTTCAAGAAACATAATGAGATCCTTTGAAACTGTGAAACAACCGACAATAGCAGCTCCAACAGCCAAAACTGACGTAAAGACTCTCTGTCTAAGTTCGTCTAAATGGTCATATATGCTCATTTCTTTATCATCAGGGAGTAGCTCTTTATTAGGATAAAGAAAATTGTAAATAGAATTTCCTTCATCATCTGACTTGTCGTTCAGAAAAGGATTATCACTAGCTTCGTCAATAGAATCTGCAATGATGCCAAAAGACATTTCATATAATCTTCACTCATATTCTTTTACCCTCACTTAGATTACATTTACAAATCAGAAAATCGAAGAAAATGTGAAAACATCCTGCACGTCAACTTCATACACGACATCGTATTAAAAAATTTATAATCATAATAATGCTAGAGGGATGAGAAACATAATGAGGGTAAAGATGAGCAATTAATCACATGAGAGGAAGAGCACAGATTTACAAATTCCAGTAACAAGTGTACAACAAAGCTACATCATCGACAACAATAAGACAACAACAAAAAAATAAGGAAGGAATAAACTTATTATTCCAATCAGCAAATGAAACCCTACATTTGTATAGCAGCAAATGCTTTCAGATACACTACATTTAAGATGTATACAGACTAGCATTCAAATTAAAACATCCAACCCCTCCCGAGCGCACACAAAAGGTAACGGTGAGCCCTAATCATAAAAGTGAGAAAACAATAAGTTCAGCATACTTGTTATTAAGATAATCGACATTAACTTCAGACCAGATTCGATGATTCCACAACAAAGTGGCCCATAGTCTTTCTATTTATTCCCCATGAGACAGCGACTAAATTCTATTATATGCTGAACAATCATGAGGACGAAATCTTTCTCAGCAATAAATGTGAATCAGGTGAATTAAGGGAGATATGACCACCGAGGACTTTTAAAGATGGGTTCTGCAGTTCCTAAAAACCACAGTTTATAGTTTACTAAATTTGAATTGAACACGAGTTCCATTTCTTAGAGACGGTCACTGGCTTTAACTTAAAATCACTAGCAGTAAGGAATACGTCATATTCAAAACTAGCACACTAGCAATTTCACCAGTCGACTATTTAGCTATCCGCAATTAAAAACCAATCCACACGTATAAAACAGGCAATCATAAAATATTCAAATCAAGAAATTCACCAAAAAAACTAAAAAAATGAAACCTTTTAGTTTTATCGAGCATAAACATTAACAAGAGGATTCCAATATACCAGGTCTATCTTCAACACCTGAGCCAGCTCCATTAACACTGTCACTACCACTTTCTCGCTGCTGCTCAGCAACATCTTCAACAGCAGAGCAAACTATTTTGTCGAATTTCTTGAAATGATTCTTACTTGAAAAGCCCAGAACTCTGGGTTTTCTTTTTTTTATGGGCAAAATATTTTTTGATGTGGTGCTGGAATTTAAGCATTGGAAACAAATGGATTTGTTGGTCAGGTGTGGATTGGATATGAGGATTCCAGTGCTTCCCATTTCTGTTACCTTGTTGGATAATTGGTGGTTACTGGGATTCTGGGAATGGGAATTCGATGTTGCGATATTTTTGTTACACAGAAGCGGCGCATTATAGCGATGTACGGCTGATTTTTCTATTGTGCGCTTATTACGTAAATATGTATTTTATTACCAAATATATTTTGCTCCAAGTGAGTAAAATTTTCTTCCCTTCAATGTTTTTATCAATGCTTTCAAAATTTGGAGCAAAGTATTTTATTTTCAAATGCAAATGCATCACAACAATCATATAGTAGTAATTTTACAAAAAAGATATATAAATTGTTCGAATTTTATTTGTAATATCTTATATACTTCTATATTATTTAATTATTTAATAATGTCTAAGACCCTATATAAACTGTTTTCCTATGACAAAGTAGATGTACAATAATGTTATCACCACAATTAAATAAAGATTACAACACAAAGAACAGAGATCTATCATTTTATCATATTAAAGAGTGTTCTAAAAGATATCGTCTAGGACTGCCAATGTGGCGTTTAGGCGTTGGGCAATCGTTCACCATCCCGATTTTTAGAATTTGTCGCCTGATGTAATATATGAAATTTTTTAAAAAAGATTGTTTTACATATTTTTCAATCAATTTGTATTGTATAACAAGAGAAATATATGTTATTGATTTGAGTTTGAATCCGACATAGATGAATTATTGGATAAATACGGAGATAAACAAGAAAAATTATATATATAGGTCCGTCTACCTTTTTTTAGAATACTGGTATTAAATGACTCACATTCTCATCTATTATGTTCAGTTTATTTATTTCCAAATTTTCCAGTTTCAAACTGTCATTCCTTTTCTATTACCTAAGAAACTTGAGAAAATAAGTATGGTGGAATCAATTTAATACGAACAATATATCGAAGCAATTTTTTTCAATGATTTCAGAAATTTTAATTGATTTAATTTAATTTATGCCAGTTTTTCAGAAATTATTTAAGAGACTGTTGATTTCTGTGTGTTTGTGACTAGGGGGCGCTGATTTGCCCATAAAACAGTCATTTTTGTGTTAAATGAGTTTGACCTTTTTGCACAGGTAATGTTATCACAGCAAGAAGAAAATGTTACAAAATTGATGGAGTTTTTGGTGTTCATCCTCTTGACTAATTGCTTACATCATTCACATTTCCTCTGATGCAGGGGAAACAGTGATTGCTTTACAGTTTGTCCCCCATTTTATGCATCAATCCATGATTTTTAGACTTTTTTGGCCGCCATAGATGACTAGTGATGAATCTACTGACTACAAGGTTGAAGCTCCATTTGACTTTGTGGTTGATGCTATAACTGTGATTACTCTTAATCAAGCTTTATTGTATGTGTGAGCCTGTCTGTTCTCTCAAGCTTATCATCATGCATTGACTTGAGACATTTTGAAAACCCAGTTTGTGGTTTGTAGGACGCGGATCAACTTTTGGAGAAAAGAGTAAAATCTCTTTTTTGACATAGGAATGTATTGTTCCTTCATCATTCTCTCAATGATTTGCATAGGTAAATTGTTAATCACCTTTTTCAAATGATATTGTGCTGACATAATTTCCCATTACTGACATTGTTGTGAATCCTATGACTGCAGAATTTTAGAGCACATTCTATTATTGCCAACTGATGCAAGCCTTCCTCGTGATTATGTAGCTGCTTTCAACGCAAAGCTTCTTGTATCCTTCCCATAAAATTTATCAATAACCGGGTGTAAGTTAGTTATTGAAAGTTGAGAACAACTGATCTGGACTTTGAACTTGATTGATTTGTTAATCCTCCTAGGACTATTTCTGTGTACTAATCCACAATTCCTCCAAGGCAAATAATTTGACTGTGGCATGTATTTACATTAGCTTTAATCTAACAATTTCACATACGAAAGGACTTCCTTTTTCTGCTCTACATAGTCAATTAGAAGTACCAGTCCTTGGCTCCATTAATCGGGCTTAGTTATGGTGTCTTTCTTTTACTATAGAATTGTCAGCTGGAATAGTTTTTTAAGTTTCCTTCTCCATGTGCATTGCAACAAAATAGTCTGTAAATTATGTTACTCTCTATTTTTCTTGTCCTATCTTTCTACGATCAATGCATATGGCCCCTTGACATATTTCAGCATATACTAGCAGATGAAAATTTTCAAGGAATCATTGATGTGTTAAGCTATCCTTATTCAACCGTCAGCGATCTATCCAGGTTCTTGTATGTGTAACTCATTAGGCTTTGAAGTAAAATTTGTACTGTGCTCGATATTGGCAACCTCTTCTCCCTGACACATCTGGATCCTGTCACCAGGTTTTTTGCTGTTTGTCGAATGGATCGAGAACATGTACGAAGTTATCCAAAGATGGAAGGTTGAAAGGTATGTAATTTTTTCATTCACCATTCTGTGGAGTTCTATTCCAATTTTACATGCTTTACAATACCGTGCATTTCCAGAAAAAATGCTTAAAAAATGGCCTTTTTGTGATTCAATCTACTTATTGTAACCATGTATTTGTGCGATGGTTAATGCTGGCCTAGAAGGAGGATGAGAGATGAGCCGATGAAATCAAATCGATCTAATTATATGGTCTCTCTGGACCAAATGTAGTTAAAGGATGTCAAGATTAGAGGCATCTAAGACTTTCAGAGAAGCAACTTCGATGTTTTAGGGAAAGTGAAAAGGTCAAGAGTGGCACCTGTGATCTCACTAAGAGAACTACTAGGCTCATTCTTTCTACTATGAGCGTTTCTTTTTCCATTTTCAAGAACTGCATGTCCTTGCACCTACTCATTATCGTTTCTCTGTGATCAAAATGTTGTAGGTAACAATGTGAATCTTAATTGGTCTTCTCCTGGACTTCTCTTCTTGGGCATAAGAGACACGTGATAGTAAAAAATTTATAACATCTGGGCTCGAACACTTAATGCCATTGCTCTTTTATAGTTGATTTGAGCTTCGGAGGAAGTTATTGTCGGCAAAGTTAATAGGTGGGACCAGTCAAAGGAAATGTTTAAAAAAACGTGGGATGCTTATAATTGTCAAAATAAGGCGTTTCAGACGGAAATTTCAGAAGACGCGTTTTATACGCGTCTTCACACTGACAAGAGGATCTATAAATAGAGCTCCCCCCTTCATTCTGAAATCATCCCTTCTTCGAGTTTTCTCTCATCT